>NC_142494.1:24480312-24665312 GCF_965113065.1 Corylus avellana
GAGCTTGACCGATCCGGAACTCATCTTGCTCGACATGCCTTCTCGAATCCTCGCCGGCAGGATCGAAACGGCAACGCCTCTCCCTCGAGCCGCAAGCAAATCCTGGCGGGTTCGCGCCTCTTTGTAGAAATTCCAAATATAACTTTGGAATTGATCCAAACTGGCTACGTTTCCGACTGTCCTGCTCACATGTTCTGTTTCCGGATCGAAATCAAGAAAATATGACTCGGAGAGGCATATTTGATAATCGTTCTAATATTCTGGTTCGGACTGACGGTGCCACGGCCGCGACTCTGCGCAGCAGGCGGCGACGGCAGTCGAGGTCGTTGGGATCGGCCGCTCGCGAAGCGGTGAGTGGCGCGCCGCGCCGAATGCGCCTATCCGTCTCGCATCAGTCTTTGAATCGATTCTAGCGGAGGGAGATCAACATGCGCTCCATCGAGCTCTCGAAATCCGGCGTGACGGCGTCGAGCGTCGTTCTCGGCCTCATGCGCATCACGTCGCTCGACGATGCGGCGATCCGCAAGCTCTACGACACCGCGCGCTCGGCCGGGATCGACATGTTCGACCACGCCGACGTCTATGGCCGCGAGGCGCATGAATGCGAGGCGCTTTTCGGGAACGCGCTGAAGCTCTCGCCGACCGAGCGCGAGGGGATCATCCTTCAGAGCAAGGCGGGCATCCGCCATGGCTGGTTCGACTTCTCGAAGGCCCACAGCATGTTCCAAGCATATATCAGTAAAAAAAATATTCTTTCAAGTATAATATTAAGTCCCTAAAATACTTGTTTTTGTAAGGACCTTGAGTGTAATTTTAGCTTCTCTATGTATATCCAAGTGTGTTAAGATATCTATCTCCCCTAGGTGATCGAAATAAATTGTTACAAGGGTCATGGCTTATCAAAATTTATTTTTGAGAAAGTTGTCATTTGGCATGATTGGTCGAAATAAATTGTTACAAGGGTCATGGCTTATCAAAATTTATTTTTGAGAAAGTTGTCATTTGGCATGATTGGTTTTGGGATGGTGTAATTGAGGTTCATATTTTGCATAATATTTTGTGTATTCTTTGTAGACTTCAGTTATATTTGATACACTGGAATGATAATTAATTGATAACAGAAATCTGTATTATAAAGAATATAAGAAGTTGAAATAGAATGATAGTGCTTATTGTTAGAGACAACCCACATATTATCTCTAACACCTATTCATTTGTTTGGTAGCAACACACAAATGACCGAATTTTCTAACTTTCAACCATACTTCCTACAATACCATTATTTATAAAAAATAACACAATAATAGAACACGTACTCCTGGTTGGCAACACCCCAACCATCGTGTAGGGGACCTAGGGGTGACCAAACCACCAAATTTGGTGTTTGCAACCCACCATATCTGAGCCAGGTCGATGGTCGCATGGTTAAGGTGGGCAACCACCCCATTGGATGGTCGGCCATCCATGGGGGAGATTAGAATGAAAATAACATATGGTTTTTGGGATATCAATTTTAGAGTTATTTTAGTTATGGGGAATTCCCGGTCCCTAGCTTTTTAGATGAATAATCACTTTCAAAAATGACGACGCAACCAAATAACGCAAAATAGCTGTTTTATAAGAATAGTTATTCAATTCTTGGATCATATTAAACTTAATAACCTTTTTAGCAAAATGCTATTTCATTGGATATATATGGATGATTGGGAGCCTCTCCCTATTGAATAAAGAGGGATTTTAACATGCTATTAGGTTTGAAATTAAACCAGCACCGCACACGGAGAAACTAATCCCACAAACTTATACTCTTTACCAACTATTTTTCCTTTCAAAGAGTATGTAAATGCATAACCTCTACGATTCTGATCATTATCTTTTAACAACTTTTTACAAGAGTAACTAATTAAATTACAGAGTATTATTAACGAAAGGTTGTTAAAAAATCCATATGTAGAGCTCTATCTGTGAATGTTTTTTTTTTTTTTTTTAATTTAATTTAAATCTATAATTACCACATCACATCCATTGATACATATTATTAGATTAGCATTTCTCTAAATCACCACATCACATTTTAATATGAAATAAATAATTTATGTTACGTAAATAATTATATGAGGAAAATATATTTTACCCTCTAATTATTCACTAATTTGCACTTTTAACCCCAACGTTTAAAAAATGACACTTTAACCCCCTCAAACTTTCAAATTGTTGCAATTCGATTCTGACTTTTTTTTTTTTCCAAAATGCCCCCATCCCAAGTTTTTTTTTAAAAAAAATTAAAAATTAAGGGGTGGTTGGCCACTCCAATTGGGCTTGGGGGTGGCTTCGGCCACCCTAGACCAGCCACCCCTTAATTTTTAATTTTTAATTTTTATTTTTAACTTGAGATAGGGGCATTTTGGGAAGAAAAAAAAATCAGAATAGTCGAATTGCAACAATTTTAAAGTTTGGGAGGACTAAAGTGTCACTTTTTAAACATTAAGGTTAAAAGTGTAAATGTGTGGATAGTTAAGAAAATAAAGTGTATTTTTCCTTAATTATATTGTTGATTGAGGTTCAAATATCTAGAGACTAGAGTTGCTTTACATTTGTATAAGGGATGGTTCAAAGAATTCGAAATTTGTAACCATATTTAATTAATTGATTGTGTATATAAAGTTTATTCTCGTTACCTTAAAAAAATAATAATAATAAAACAAAAAGGTGGGAGGATTGCTCTTTGATTTTTTAACAAAAAAAAAATTGAAAACATTAACAAATAATTCAAAATATAAAACATTTATAAGATTTTTTTATTTATCTCGAGTGCCAAAAAAAAAATGCTTCCTGATATTTTTACTTTTGAGGCTTTTAAATAATTTCACAGTAAATGGATTGGGTTTTCCAACAAATAATAATTAAAAAAAAAAAAAAAAAAAAAAAAGGTATGAAAAAGAAATGAGTAATTGACTTTGACAAAACACGTAAAGGCCCGACCAGACATATACCCGTGATCGAGCTGGCTTCCATGAACACACACACTCACTCACTCTCCCTCACTTTGACTTTTCAACGAAATTATGATAATAGGCATCGAGTAGAAAATGATTATTTTCTGGGGCTCATTTCCACGCGCGCCAATTACGGATCTGAGAAAAGAGTAGGCCCCTCCACGTAGGCATCTTATATACAATGTCTTGTCTAGCACAGATTTCGGAGTGACATCACGACACGTTCCCTTCCCTGGAATCGCCACTTGCCTTCACGGCAATAAAAGTTTGCACGTGGATCACGTTCGGCACCGACCGCCTACGAAAAGTTTCCGACACTCTGCTGTCCGGTGGTTATTTCTACAGTTTGGGACTACCAATCAACAATTATCTCAATTTCTTAGACGAATATTTCCACATATTTCATTAATTAAATCATAATAAACAGTAATTTATAATTTGTTATTCTAAACATTACAAAAAAATAATAATAATAATCCCATATTGTGCCGAGAATAAGTGCACGATTGAAATTCTGTATCCCTCGTCTCATCTTGAGGAATTTTAGGAGGTTTACTTGTGTCGTACTAAGAATAATGTGACTATTAAAATTACTATTAGGCTTGTAATTAATCATTATTAAATTTTGATCAAATTGTAATTTTAATAGCCACATCATTTTTAATAAGATACGAGTAGACATTCTAAAATTACTCCCTCGTCTCTGTTGGATTAACCAAATTAGTGGGACAAAACCAAAATTAGGACTTTCTCTTTATCACAAATATTCTTAACGATCAAATCGAGATTAGAAGAAATATTAATTAAGTGAAAGAGAAAGAGAAAGAGAAAGATAAAAAGAGAGCACATCACTTTGTGACCTGGAGGAAGGTAGTTTGTCACTACTTTTATTCATGGCCTTGTACTCTTTTTACAAAGTTGCTCAAATCGATCAAATTATTTATAACTTTAGATGGATATTATATGGATAATAATATGAACATAAATTTTTAGGAAATTCTTACAAATAAATCTCTAAGAATGACATGTGTTATATTTAGATCTTACGTTTTTATTGGATTTGAATTTAGTTATTAGGTTTCTAATTTCAATAATATGATCCTTATATTTTGTCCACCTTTTAAATTGGTCATTCTATTACTTTTCCGTTAAAATAAATTGTTTGTCATATGACATGTCTGTCTCAATTGACACGCCAATGTTCATATCAACACCTAATATGAATACCATATCATTAAGTGCAAATTCATTCATAGATAAAAAAAAATAAAAAATAAAAAATAAAAAATAAAAAAAAAAGACAAACTCCATAAAAAATAATAATAATAATAATAATATTCTTCATCATCCTAATCTTTTAGATTTGTAGCTTCAAATAACAAAACTGTTAACTTTGACACTAAGATGGATCCTAACGTGTTAAATGAGACATACGTAACATGTAGAAAATTGTTAGTAGAAAATTGTTAGAGGGAATAGACTAAATATGATTTTTCCCATAATAATATGGATAGAAATTTGTCAAACAAATTAATCTCTAAGAATGACATGTGTCTTTTAAGCATGTGAGACTCACATGCTTTCTTCTTAATATGTGTTTTTAATTTAAAAGGTGGACCGAAACATATGCTTTTAAGCATGGACAGAAACACATGTTTTCTTATTAATGCTATTAAAATAACATGTAAGAAGCACACATTAAAAAGAAATATGTATTTCTCACATAGTAAAAGACACATTTCCATTTTACAAACTAGTTCGTAGACAATTTCTTACAAACTAAAGTTATACATGCCGATGCGGTTATTTACAATATCTGCATTTGCATCATATTTTTTCTAATTGCATCCGTGCGATTATTACGATTAGTGAATGTGGTTATTATCCGCTATCCGTACTTTAAGTAATGAACCTATTTTTGTCTCTTGGGCCTTCTTTTGGTCTCTATTACGACCTTTTTTAAATGATTTTAAAAATAATTTAGACCGATTTTTAGTGTTTTGGACTTATTTAATTTTTTTTTAAGCCTTAATGTTTTGAAAATATATTGATCTCACATTACTTTTACCTTGTTGCCCAAGTGAATGAGTGAATTGTTAAGAAAAAAAAAAAAACTAAAAACAATGTAAACATAACATATACTTAATCCAAAACAAAGTTGTTTTGGTGAATTTATTAAATATAGTATAAATAAATTATTATATACAAAGGGTAAGAGGATTAACGGCATCCGCATATCTTAAAATCATTATTTGCATCCGCATCAACATGTACAAAGAGCAGATAGCTGCGAATGTGGGCGGTTAATATCTGCCCGCATATACACCCATATTACAAACTAGTTTGTAAGAAATCTTTGTCCTAATAATATCGTTCACATATTATTCCTAATGTGGTAGCTAGAAGTCACTTAAACCTTACACGATTAACTCGATTAGGGTTTAATGAGAAATCAAAATAAAATGTTTGGTTTATCACAACTTACATTCAAACACTTAAACAAATTATTTGAATTAAGAGTATTGGAACTTGATGGAAAATAAATTGATCCATTGGAACTCGCTTACAAGTTACATGTCATCTGAATGAATAATTCTAGAAGTTCTTCTTGTGTCCCTAAAAAAATGATGTGGTTCTTAAAATTATCAGTTGATCAAAATTCAATAATGATCAATCTTAAGTTGAATGGTGATTTTAAGAATCACATCATTCTTGGAGGGATAGAAGAGTGATAATGGAACCCCACAACTAATACTAGAAATATATTGATAATAATGACTCATTTCGAGTAGGAGAGACCACAAACTCCAATTAGGGATGGAGGAAAACCACAATGTTTATTAATCTCTTTTATCCCAAAATAAACTACAGCTATGATCCCCTTATTTGTAAGATAAAGAATCCAAGTAAAAGAAGGACTAGAAAGACTAATTAATAAAGGACTAAAACTTAAACTAAGACTCAGACTTCAACTTGGAATATAGACTCCTTATTGTACTAGTAGACCTTTCTCCTTGTCCTAGAAAAACAGTAGACAAGTCCCTTGCTTCTCAACCCTCAATTGCCATGTGAGACTTAGGTGGCATTGATTTTCCATCAAATGACACAAGAGAGACATATAGCATTACTCCATTTGAAATTTTGAATGCATAATAGAAGGGTTATATGGAATTTTATCCTCAAACTGATAAGGTAAGTGTAACGAAATCTTTCAATATTATTTATCTTTTTACAATACGGGATTCGAAATATAGGATTTTACAATATGAAATTGTAAATAGAAACATCCGCTTCATGAGATGTTTTATCGAATCAGATTATTTAATTACATAAATACTTCTTGAAGCTAATATACGTACACCCATGAGCATATTCTGGGTTAATTAAGGAGGACATTGGGCGGCAGTGAAGGAACAGACACACTGACTGGGAATACCAGGTGGTGGGAAAACAGTGCACGTCCCATATCCATGGTAGTGCCTTTTACAACGTCTGTGGCAATCGTGGCCACAGTCCCAAGCTTTTTTACACTCTTCTGCCTCCACCATGGACATCATGTTCAAACCTGTGAAAAAAATTCATTCATTAAAAAAAAAAAAAACACTTATGTTTTTGGGTTTGGTCTCTAAAATTAGCAGTACTTCACCAAAATCATACTGATCACAGTATTATTATTATGAACTAATTAATCGACGAGGCTATAAAAATTTGATTTAAATTAAATAGATATATATATGAGTTTTTCAACCATGCATGCATTTATGTGTAATTGTTTCAAATAGGAATATAATTAAAAAAAAAAAAAAACTCTTCTCAAAATTATATGGTAGTAAGGTGAGAATTGGGACGTTCAAACCATTGGTTATATGTTAAAAATTATATACCCAAACAAATTAACGACCAAAATAACCTGAAATTCATCTAACTTAGTCGATCCTATGCTATCATTCTGAAATGCAAATAAATATACTCCATTTCCAGCGATTAAAAAACATATAGGAAAATTCACTTTACCTCTGAAGTTTTAAAAATTGGCAATGTACTCCTAATGTTTAAAAAATTTTCAATTCAGACCCTCTGTTACTAATTTCCGTCTAATTGGACGGAAATCATGTGCGTCTCACGTTAGATTTTGAAGCCCTGTATTCCAATTTGCCCTAATTAAAACCTATGAAATTACGTAATTATCCACGTGAGATGATTTCCGTCCAATTAGACGGAAATTGGTAACAGAGGGTTTGAATTGAAAATTTTTGAAACATTAGGAAGGTACATTGCCAATTTTTAAACATTGAGATTCGAATTGAAAAAACTCCTGAAACTTAAGGATGTAAAGTGAATTTAACCCTTTTTACTTTTTCAAACTATAAATTTTTTAAAACATTTTTTCATAATTTTGGCCTGCAAAAAGCAATCTAAATGGAAGAACTTAATTTTTATTTGAAATAACCAATTTCAGTACATAAGAAGCTAATTAAGCCACATAAACAAATCCAAACAAATCATATAGAGAGGGTAAATGAAATAAGAAAGGATTAAATATTCACCGCAGCTGATCACCAGAAGAACAAGAAGGAAGTAAAAGGTAGAGAGTTTTGCCATGTGTGATGATGTTGTATGCTCCCTTGAAGTTCATTTTGGAATTGATGAGGGTTTTAAAGTGTAAGGTAACGATGTTATCGGAAGGTTTTACAGTATTTTTACAGTGGAGACTAGGTCTTCAAGGAAAGGAAAATAGATTCTTTTCTTTTTTTGGAGGAATAAGGCTTTGACCTCATAAAAGAAGAGTTATTTAACCACAAATATGGTTAGTGAAAGGATAAGGATTAGATTAGTCAAAATCAGGTTTCAATTAATTATAGGATTATGTTATTTATAATTCGTTTATTTGAATATCTGAAATGTTATATTTTAGGTGTTATCAATTGTAATCTATTTAAAGACTGTTTATTAATGAAAAAAGGTTTGAAACTTTGAATCTTGCATTGGAAAAATGTAAGAAGTGTGGATGTATGATTAACGAATTAAATATGGTTGGGCTCAAATCCATGTGGTTAAGTTTTTAGATTGTGTGGTGTCTCAACATATTCTGCTATAGGCTCACTAAATGACTCATCGGTATGGTAGGACAAATGTCTCTGGAGTTAGGAACTTAGGAGCAAAGATTCGTGAGATGTGCACAAATAATGGTCCATGGAGTACGGACAAAGATGCATGGCGAGTGCAAACTCACATATCACCCCAAGTAATCTTGGAGAAGGGCCAACAAGAATGTGATGTAGGACACTTTGGGATGGTTATATAGAAAATTATATGAAAAGATTTGAAAAATAAGAAAAATTGGGAGGATACTATTGGAACGAGTAATTCTAGACGTCTATTTTGTATCCTTCTTGTGCTCAAAAAATGAGGTGGCTTTATTAAAATTATTATTTGATCAAAATCTAATCTTGATTAATCACAAGCATGATGGTGATTTTAAGAGTTACATCATTTTTAAAGTTATACAAGAAAAACTTCTAGCATTATTCTATTAGAACTAGCTCAGGCTTACCAGTTACTTGCCATTTGAATGCAAGTTGGAAGGGTCAAATAAATTACATGACTAATTCTAAAAGTTATTTTTGTGTCATCACTATTGACTACTCCGTTTCTCCAAAAATAATGTGACTTTTAAAATTATTATTTGATCAAAATCCAGTAATGATTAATCATAAGCTTAATTATGATTTTAAGCGCTACATCATCATTGGAAAAATATAAGAAGACTTTTAACATTACTCATATTACATTGGTTGAAAATATGTCGATTCATATGGTTGATATGGATTTAAACAAAATGCTTCAATGGTGGTCGGTAAAATAATAATAAACAAAAAAAAATTATTAAGAAAGGATGATAAGAAGTCGATGGACAACATATATTTAAGGACATTTTAGAAAGTTCATTATTTTTTTATTTATTATTTCAGTAAGATAGATACATATCATTCACAAACTATCCTTTATTTTTTAACAACGAAAAATAAAATTAAAAAAAAAAAGGATTAAATATCAAACTTGAAGTACTTTCATTTAAACTTTGGTGATGACATTGGAAAAGGCAGCTTCAAGTTTCGATTTTATTATAGAAAGTGATTGATCATTATTACCAGGGGAGACAACATTGTTGCTGATGTTTGGTTCAAATTGCAAACACCTAATAGCATTGATGTTGTTTTAGGATCGAATTATAGTTAATTTTCTTTTTTACATGTCCACACAAGGGTAGGGGAAGAAAGATTTGAATTAGTATCTTCCGCTTCATGAGGCGTAGTCTACTACCGATTAAACTATCCTTTGGCTGGGGATTCGAATTATAGTACATTATTACAGAGTTTTAAACGATTAAATTTATTATTCTCTCTAATATAATCAATAATTATGAGTCTCACTTGATTTGACTCACAATTTGCAAGTATTAAAATATTAATTATAAATAATTAAATTTATTATTTACTATTGGCCAATTTAAGAAACAAGCAAGCTTAATTTGGAAAGAAAAACTGATAGAAGGATATCAAACGGAACAATTTAAAGTAGGGTGGAAACATAATTGATTGATCATTGATCGAAACAAATTAATTAGTAACATAAATCATTTTTTTTATTTTTGAGAAGAACATAAATCTTTCTTAAACGGGATAAATACCCACGACCATATTAATGTGGGTCACATGGGTAGGCATAGTAGGAACAGACACACTGACTAGGAATACCAGGTGGTGGGAAAATGGTGCACATCGACACTCCATTGTAGTTCTTTCTACACCGTTCATCACAATTGTCGTCACAGTCCCAAGCTTTTTGACACTCTTCTGCTTTCACCATGGGCATCATTTTCTCACCTGTAAAAATATTCATTAAAAAAAACACTTGTCTATTGAAATCTAATTAATACATAAAGCTGAGTTTATAATTATGAACTAATTAATCGACGAGGCTATAAAAAATTGATTTAAATTAAATAGATATGAGTTCTTCAATCATGCATGACAATTTGTGTAATTGTTTCAAATAAGAATTAAAAAAAAAAAAAAAAAAAAAAACTCATTCTCAAAATTATATGGTAGTAGGTGAGAATTGTGACATTCAAGCGATTGGTTATATGTTAAATTATATACCAAAAAAAAAGGACAGAAATGCACTTTCAAACGATACATTTTCCACAATTTTGGCCTGCAAAAAGCACCGTGAATGGAAGACCTTAATTTTGTTTCAAAGCGGTAAGGATCAACTTTTTTTTTTGTTCCAAGTAAATAAGAAACTAAGCCACATAAAGAAATAAAACAAGCCACATAAAGAAAAAAAAAATTATATAGAGAATGTAAATGAATAAGAAAAGATTAAATATTTACCGCAGGTGATCACTAGAAGGACAAGAAGGAAGCATAAGGCTGAGAGTTTTGCCATATCTCGAGTATGATGGTTAAGTGATGCTCAATGCTCCTTTAAAACCGATTAGGGTTTTAATTTACAGCATTTCCTTCGGTGGAGACTTGACCTTCAAGGAAAAAGGAATATTTTATTCCATTCCTTTTTTTTTTTGGAGAACTCATTTTGGATCACAAAATATAAGTAGTTTAATTAAAAATTATGGTTAAAATGTTATTTTAAGAATTAAATCCTTACCATTATTACTCCAACTAATGATGATCAGAACGAAAATAAAAAATAATACGTTATACAATTTGTGATTCATAATACATGAATGCCTACATGCAATCGAACACCCAAATCTCTAAATAAATATGTGATTTAAAGGAAACTTTCATATATATATAGAATCACAATGTCTCGTTATTGTTCTTTTATTTTATTTTTTTTGACATGTCCACATAAAGGAAGGGGGAGGGAGTAATTCGAACTAGTGACATCTGCTTCATTAGGCATGATCTACAGTCGATTGAGCTACCTCTTGCGGACCTCCACTTCGTTATTGTCCTTTTATTGATGTGATGATATATGCAAAATTTGGTAATGGGGTATTCCATATTTGATCAAACAAATTTAGAATTCTTATAGGATATTTTATAGGCTATAAATAAAATAATTATTTTCAATCTAAAAATATTTTATTATATCTCAACTATTATTTTCAAAATTAAATAATGGATATTTTGCTATATCAATTCATTATTATTGCCATATTTATCACTTAATTATTATTATGGTAAATAATTAGGTGATAAATATGGCAATAATAGAGGAACAAATTATAAGCAAAATCTCTGCTACTAATTAATTTACTACTTATAATTTGCAAACAATGGTTGAAATAGAAAATTTATTCGTACAGTATGTAGTTGCCATATTAATTGTATCAAGATCTTCCGGATCATTATTCTCTCATCCTCCCACTTTTCAAAATCGTCATTATATTTGTAGGGTTCATGTGTGGGAATTGAACCATATAGGCTTATAGCCCTACATATTTAATGATGATTTAAAAAAAAAAGGGAAGATGAGATAAGGACAAGATAAGAAAATGAAACATTTTCCTATCAAATTTCTCAAGTTCTAACCATTATTTAGCCCATATAATAAACAATGAAGTGACAAAATCTAAATCATTTAGTTTGAAAATATTGATTATGATTTAAGGAACTATAAGCGGTAAACAACTTTATAGAATTGAATCATAGTTTTACAAGTAATTCTACTCATCATCCATCGCCCCTTTCTCATCTCTTAACACCTATGTGGCGCTATCTTTTCAACCAAACAAACTAATTTCTATGCACCAAATTTTATGAGGAACCATGCCACATGTGCATTAAGGATAGGGTGATGTATAGCATTTGTAATTTTTTCTGAATATATATATAAATAAAATAAGGTTTGAATTTTGCATTTTAGACCTTAGTTTTCGATTTGGTCAACCAACATACGAGTTAAGAATATTTTAAATCTAAGACTTTTGGTCCTTTTTTTTTTTCCTTAATTAAAATAACAAAAAATTAGTTGTAAACACTATTTTGTCATTCTAGTTAAAAATTAAAATTAAAAAAAAAAAAAAAATCAACGGGGTAGCTCTTAGAGGTTCTTAAAGGTTCTTTTTGTGTATCCTGGAGTTCTACTTGGGGGAGAACACGTGTGCAAGACGGGACGAGATGGGACATGCGACTGTGACATTCAAAGGACGTTCGAGACCAAATATAAAACAGCTCCGGTGTACAGTGTACATTATGTTGGATATTAACATAGGTAAATCAATATACAGTAGTGACATGGAGAAATCAATTGGTTTGAAATATTTACCTGAAATAGTTCGCTCTTTATGTGTTGCTAAGTAATTCATAGAAATATAGTTTAACTTATACAAAACTTGGAAAAAAATAAATCGTAAGAAATGTTTTGAAATCCAATTCATTGGATAATTTGATCTAGTGAGGGAATTGATTTGAATCAAGAAGGTGATGGAACCCCACAACTAATAATAGAATTATATTAATAATAATGACTCTTTTTAGGTAGGAGAGACCACAATAACTCATTTCGGGTAGGAGACACCATAAACTCTAATTAGGGATGGAGGAAAACCACAATGTCTATTAATCTTTTGATGGAAATAAACTACAACTAAAATCCCCTATTTATAAGATAAGGAATCCAAGTTAAAGAAAGACTAGACAGACTAATTAATAAAGGACTCCAACATAAACTAGAACTCAAACTTCTACTTGGAATATAAATTCCTTATTGTACTGGTAAACCTTTCTCCTCGTCCCAAAAGAATAACTAAACAAGTCTCTTGCTTCTTAACCCTAAATTGCCACGTGAGACCTTTATGGCATTGGTTCTCCATCAGAAGGTAGCCAAAAAAATTGGGCAAAATGATTAAGATGCCGAAAACATAGGAAAATGTAAGAAAGAAATTAATACGTGTAAAATTGATCAATTGATAATTCTCAAAAAGTTCAATAATTGGCAAGAATAATCTCAATATGATATGTTTATTGAAGATAAAGTTGGAATATATGTTTTGGAAAACGACTGCGCGTTACCAAACAAGCTTGAAAATGACCAAATTGGGATCCAATGCAATTGCCAATTGGCAAAGGTTTTCCATGTGGACTAGGCCCTAACGTCACTGCAGCCATCTCTATTCTCTACCACATAATTTGCTTTTAGTCTTATCGTCAACGAGGGTGACCTTGTAAGAGTTTTGAGTCACCACAACAGAATGGTGAAACACTTGTGTGACGTTCGATCAGATTTGATATGTAAGTTGACTGTCCAGGCAATTTGATCGTGTGGTCCTGTTTGGATTCTGAGTATCAATAAGGAAAAAGATAGGCGTCGATCGGGAAATTGATGTTAAAAAGAAATCGTAAAATAGTTGACTTGGAATCGTCAACAGGACAACATATTAAATCATCGAAAACAAACTCTTTTAAGACACGTTAACCACCCTCCCTAAGCAAAATCATTATCAAAGAATAGAGCTATAGAGTGGGAAGAGTTTTCTCATATGGCAGCTCAACAAAATTTGAGCTTTACGGTAAAAAAAGTTAAATATATATGTACTTTTTTTAAAGAATTAAAATATTAATAACTTTGAGATGTAAAATTACTAATCAAATATTTTATCTTTCTTATAATTAGAAGTGATACACTTTTTAAATTTTTTTATCTAAAAATTGGCTCTTAAATAATGTGTTACAATCACATAAGATTTATTATTTTGAAAAATGTGTCACCAACTAATTGAATGGTGACACATCATCTGAGACCTAACTTTTGTAGAAAACAAATTTGAAAAGTCTAGCATTTCTCGCCAAAAAATATGATGTGGAAAGCAAAATAGAGGGGGCGACATGTGAGGTGCACGGGTGATTGAGGATGATGAAAACAAGTGTTGTAAGGGCAAGACGGGTGCTCGTTGAAGGTGGAGAGAGCGGATGCATGATTGATTTGGCTTCCAAGTTACTCACAAATAGGCACGAAATTGGGAGGTAGCCGGTGTAGGCCATGGCCTCCCCCCAATCAAAGGAAAAAAAAAGTAAAAATTATAAGGTAATTGTTTTCTTTTTTTCTTTATTTTTGTGTCTATTGGCCCCTATCCACTAAATTTTTTGGTCCTTAGCTCCTACGCATCCCAAGCTCTGGCTCCGTCCATGCTCACCAAAAAAAGGAGAAAGATGGAGGAAAGATAAGACGAAGGAGAAGGGAAGAAGGATGGGGAAGGGGGACGGAGAAGATTGGGTTCTTTCCTCTTCTTCAATTGGCATTCACTAGGAGGAATTAGTTAAACACATGAAGGAGTCTCGCCTAAGGGAAGGGATAGAGAGATGAGAGCTCTATAAAAAAACAAAAAAGGAAGTGTTTTCACAAAATTTATTATTATTATTATTTTATTGTTAAAAATTACAATTCTTATTAATGATTTCAATACTGAAAGAACTACCAGCATAGAGTTGGAATCGAGCTAAGTCGAGTCGAGCTTTAGGATTTCAAGAGTGGTTCGTTTACAAAGATACTTATTCGAGCTGAGCCATAAAATGTGTGTTCAAGCTCGGCTCGTTTAGAGTTTGGGCGAGCTTGAGCTCGAGTTCGTTGATAATGCTATTCGAGTTGAGTCGGGCCCAACTCGAGCTCGAGCTAAGTTCTTAAATTTTTTAATGTATGATCCGAGATTTTGAGTAGAGTTAAAGTCCGAATTTTAAAACAACCTATAGACATTTATCTATAGTATAAATATAAATATTAAGTAATTTATATTACATATATAACCTAATTACTAATATACATACTTAAATTTATATAACTAATTTTTAGTAATAAATTATATATATATAACTAGCTAACAAGTCGAGTAGACGAATTGGTTGAGCTTTAAACGAGCTGAGTTTGCGAGCCTTTATTGAGTTTTCTCGAGCAAGTTGAATATGTATCATTTACTAATTAAACAAGTTTCTATAGTATCGAATTTAAGTCGAGTTAAATCGAGAGAGTTATCGAACTGACTGATTTATTTACAGCCTTTTGAGCAAACGTAAACAATCAAATCCTAAAGAATTGTGAAAATCTTATAATGAAAACTTCCTTAAAAAACTTATAGGAGAAAATATATTTGACTTTGTTGAATTTACACGTCATTAATGCTTATAATTTAAAAAAGTGACGTTTGACTCATTCCAACTACCATTTTATTGTAATTTACGTTGTCCTTTAGCATTTCATATGATGCGCAAGTCAATTTTTTTTTTTTTCCTAACCTTAAATTTCCCAAATTATACTTAAAAATAATTAAAGAATAAAAAAAAAAGAAAAAAAAAAAACAAATTATACTTAAAAAATAATTAAAGAATAATAATAATATAAAAAAAAAAACAGAAGGGAAAAATAAACACAGTTGAATGGGTGATTAAACATGAGAACATGGTTCATTGCTTTGAGGTTGGGAGGTGGCATATATATATATATATATATACATGTTTTTTTTTTTTTTTTTTTGACATGTTCACACGAGGGAAGGAGGAGGGGAGATTCGAACTAGTGACATCTACTTCATTAGGCGTGATTCACAGCCGATTGAGCTATCTCTTAGGGACCTATATATACATGTTTTTTAATAAATTTTGAAGGACAATTTAAGCATTTGAAGTCAACAATTAGCACACGTTCGTCATATTTTAATGTAGATTACAACCTACAAGAAGATAATATTTTGAATGTGTTAAATATTAATTTTTAAAATTTGATAGCCTTACTGAGGTAGGTGTACACTAAAAAAAAAAAACATCTTATGGTGTTACTTTGTTATTAAATTGAAGAGTAAAAAATTATATGAGAAAGGCAGTACCAATACATGGATTTTGACCCAAAGAAGAAGAAGAAGAAGATAATTCCTTTGTTTTGAATGGGTTCACGGCCAAAAGAGACAGTAAGAAAAAAAAAAACATAACTTATAACCAAGTCTCGCAATCCGTAACTAATACATGAATTTTGACCATTTTTATTGGGAGAATTCCTTTGTTTGCTGAATGCTGTGATTGAGAGAATTCCTTTGTTTACTTTCAACGATTGGGAGTTCACGGCCAGAGAGAAGAAGAAAAAAAATAAAAGAGAGTTAACGGGAGTTGCCAGACGTTTGTTTTTTTATTCACCTCTTTTCTTCTAAGGGTTAAAAACCCCTTAGAATAGATCCTAGCGGGTAGACCAAACTACCACATATAGTTTAGCCTTGGTCTACGCAGGTAAGCCATGTCCTTTCTTACGTTCATTTTTGTAATGAATAATGATTTTTGACACACTGGCGTGCTTAAATAATAAGCACGCCGGTATTAAAATATTATTTGTTTATTATTTAAATATTATTTTAATAATATTTAAACACCAGCATACTTACTGTTTTAGCACATCGATGTGCCAAAAATCACTATTCTTTTATAATAATTATCCCAAAGAAAGCCAACCTGGGTGGTCCTTCATTACTTATTGCTTCACTAATTGATGAATACAATTAATCATATTAATTACTATAAATATGTTTTTTTGTTACGCATAGTAACCAATATTCTGTTTGGTTGTAGCCAGTAAAACGATGACACCGCGGCTCAATATCATATTCATGGAAACGCTCTTTCCTTTTGGGCCTGTAGCGACCAAACAGGTCCCCTCTCTGGCTCTCTCGATCGTACCACACCTAACCCCGCATCCAAAATCTCCAATGAAGAAATCAAGCAGACCTCGTTTGAAAATGGCTTTTTGTTTTTTTGTCTTTTAGAAAAAAATATTTGAAATTATTTTTATCAAACAACCCCTCTCCAAGCAAAAAAAAAAAAAAAACTTATCTTTATTGCATTTTTAATTCCCAAAAGTTGAAAGCATCTCCCACTAAGATCGCATCTTCAACGCATTTGATTGGCCAAGTAGGATCTGGATTTCCTTTTCCAAAGCAAAGCCATCATTATAAACTCCACATGGCTTTGAAACCCGCAATCGCAAAGCTCTACAGGGGCCACCTTGTAGACGGTAGTACACTTTGACAAACACTTGGAAAAAAACAGTGCATAAAAGAAGTACAAAAGTGTTTCGTGTTTTTCTTGGCTTCACTGTTTCTGGGTTTTCTTTTTTGATGTTTATAAGACGTGGTTTTGGATTGGTGTAGACTTTGGGGCTAGGGTTTGGTCTCAGTGGAGGAAGAAAGGGAGGAGAGGGGTGATGGCACCGGTTGTGAGGAGCTTCCCTGGGGTTGGCGAGGAGTTGCAGAGGATTTTGGAGGCTAATATGGACGAAGTGCCCGCCAGAAGGCGCGCACGCGAGGCTTTTAAGGATATTCAGCTCGGGATTGACCACATATTGTTCAAGGTAATGCTTTTTAATTTTGTTGGTTTTCTGTTGCATTGGTTTATTGCATGGCTGAATCAAACTTTGTAAATTATGTTCGTCATTTGTGTATGTGTTAGTTTATTGTGTCATAAATCGTTCAGTTCAAGCGACTTATATACATATATATATATATATACAGGGGAAATACAAGCTATATAGTTCAGAAAGTTGCTCTTTTTTGTGATATCGTGTGAAAGTTGAGTTCCACGTTGGATGGAAGGATTATGAGGCGTGTATCAGTAGTCCACATTAATTGTATACTAGACGAGATTGGATTATATAAGTGGCTTTATGGAGCTCAAATTTTAATTTTAACTAGTCATTTTGGGTATAACGTTGATCTGGCCAGTGCTTCCCTGAATTGTGTCATTTTACCCAACTGAAGTTTATTTTTGGTTCATAAGTTAAATGTGAATGATTGTAAGGGGGTTGCTATATTGTCTTTGGGGTTTATTTTATTTTATTTAATTTTTTAAAATTTAATTTTTATTTTTTTCGAAGCACATGATTCCTACAGGCAAATTTTAACAATTTGAGACTGAAAAGAGGTTAAAGGATGTGATGTCGCCCTCAAACTACATCTAATGATGGTCCTGAGGGAGTTGAACTTAGGATCTTTTGTTTTTTGTGTGTATACGAATTTGCTTTTGGGTTATTGGTTTCTTGCATAATTGAGTCAAATTTCTTATTATTTTCTTATTATGTCTATAACTGGTGTTTCTTTGTATATATTTGCTGGGGTGTGTATACTTGTTTCTATTGTTGTCTTTTCTGTATGGACAAGTAAATAATGGATGTGTGTAAAGGATGGAATTTTAATGGCTGTGTGCAGAGGTGGAAAGATTGGTTTGGTTTGCATTGGACTGATTTGTTTCTTGTTCTGGGGAGGTTGATTGAAATCAGAATTTGATAATTGAAATTGGGGTTTGTTCATGGTAGAATTGATTATTTTTGTGATTGGAAGTCATAATCTGTATGATTTATTGACCTTAATGACCACTTAGGGATGATAGCTAAAAGGGAATTTAGGATTGAGACTATTGAGGAGATTGCTCTTCAGTGGCAATGGGTGGAGTTTGTAATCATTTGTTACTTGAAAAGACTATCAATTTTCTTATTGCTTCACTCTTTCTAGTCTGCATGAATGCACAGACAACAAACTTCGTGCATTGTTTGTCTATAATACATTTTAAAAATGCATCAATTTACTCAAACAGCTAGTTGTGAGAGAACATTCTTCCTTTGAGATTATATGTATTACATTTAGTGCAATGTTGACTCTCATTCAAATGTTCACCGAGTAATATTGATTACTTCATATTTTACTGTGTTGCAGACGCCTTTTGATGGACTAAAAATGAATGAGGTAAGAACTCTAGACTTAAGTTTGTTTATCTGTGAAATTTCACTTGCTTTTTTCAAATTTAATTCTTGGGTAGGCATCGTACGTATAAAATGGAGTTGCTTAAGGCTTCATAATTTGGATGTTTTGCTTTACTTATGGTATCTGAAGTTAACTATCAGAGTCATTGCAACTCAGAAGTTCATCTCTCCCTACTTCTGAGCGGGCAAGCCTTTGTTTGCTTTGCTTAAACAGTAAAGATGCACCATGTTGATGTCAGAAGGTTGAGGTTTGTTGCAGGTTGAGAAAGGGCAATGTGACCAAGAAACGGTTACTCTGTGCTTAAGAATCTAACTACCAGTTGTGGAAAACATTTGCTAATGCAGCTGAATAAGGATTATTATATATGCAGAAAACTGCTCCTCTTTCGTAGGTCCCCCTTCTTATCCTTAAATCGGGGAGTTCTCTTTCCTGTAATAATTGGGTTGTGAACCTTCATTCTAATTTATTACTTTTAGTGATAAAACTTAGTTTTAGTGAAAATATCTTTTTTGTTTGTTCAACTATTTTTTTACTTGCTAAATAAGGTGCAAAATAGTTATTGTTGAATCGCTAATTGCCCAAAAAGCTTAAGTTGATAGAAAATGATAAATTTAATCATTTGATTAATATTTTAGTACTTCCCTTCATGTGTGTGGCCTGACAATACATGAAATATTTTGAGTAAAAAAGAGGTAAAAATTGACAAACCCAGGCTTTTGATCTAATACCATATTGACTCACCAAGTGTCCTAAAATCTTACACTAATAGATAATAGTGAATTTAGTCATTTAATTCATATTTTAACTATATACCAATTAATGACCATTGGTAACTTGAACTTAGCCAAAAAAAAGGGGCAACAAGAAACTGTTCACCTTTCTTTCTCTCTCTCTCTCTCTCCCCATTGTGTTTTCTAGTTTGGTCATTTAATTCTACTTTGGCGGAAGTGACTGCTATCACCATTCTTTTCTATTAAAGATCGTCTATTTGATATTCTTTGTACAGTCGTATGAAAAGAACTCTAGAGGATTGGAAATTTTTTCAAAAAGTTGGCTTCCAGGCACCTCTCGCCCGAAGGCAATGGTGTGCTATTGTCATGGTTATGGAGACACTTGCACATTTTTCTTTGAAGGCACGGAGCTCTTTCTGTTTTGTTTCGTGTTTTTTTCCTCTCTCTCTCTCTCTCTCTTTTATTTTATTTTTATTTTTAAGTGACCACTATTAGATAGTGTCAAGCACTGGTCGTAACCAATCTCTGGACTTAGTTATTAACTTGGTCATGGCATTGTTGACAGGAATTGCAAGAAAGTTGGCATCATCTGGATATGGAGTTTTTGCAATGGATTACCCGGGATTTGGTCTTTCAGAAGGTCTCCACTGCTATATTCCCAGCTTTGACAGGCTTGTTGATGATGTCATTGAGCACTACTCAAAAGTCAAAGGTAAGCTATATTGTTTCATGTCATTTTTGTTGAATCTTTTTGTAGCAATGGTTTTTCTTTTTCTTTCTTTTATCTTGGAGAGAAAGGTATGACTAGGTTTTACTACGTGGAAAGCTGGTTAATTTCTTTGTCTGCTCAATGAGTCAGCTTTTCATCTTGAGGTGTGACTTGCATTTTGGAATTGGGGTGAGAGATCGAGCACTTTTCGGTCCTGAGATATTTTTGAAGGTTGAAATCTGGAAAGTACATTTTTTCCTTTCAGCTTCTTATCATCGTTTTTCTCTGCCTTTACCTATACGCCGTGGGCCCTGGTGTCATTCTTCATTGCAAACACAATATTCATGGCATTACAATTCCCAGTGACAGAGATTGAATCATGGCTATGTGACGTTTTAAGCTTTTGGGTGGAAAAAGTGTTATGCTTTCAAGCCTTTTTTATTTTTTGAAAAAAAAATAACATAATTATCCGCCAAATCAAAACTCTATAAAAACTGACCTTCGGCTTATCTTCTGTTGGACTTATCAATTATTTCATCCCTAAGGTTTGGTGGGCTAAGGGTTTCTGGTTTGTTGTGTGGCCTTCATGAAATAGGGTGTTGAGATTTGAAAGCAATCCTTATAGCTAGTGGCAAGCTGTTTGTGATTAGAAGTGAAGTTGAAATTCCTATATTTGTAGAGAGTCAAATATAACAAATATGGAATCTAATCAAGCTGCATGGGAAGGAAATCATCAAGGTTTACCTTTAGTTCCCAATCCCTTTAGATGTTAATTCTAGTGACAAAACCAAGTTCTTAATCGTGGGTTGGACAATGGCTATTCATGGCTGCTTTTCCATCTATTTTGTCTCCTTGCTGCAATTTTTCTTTTTATGTCGTCTCTTGGCTGTCGTAGCTTTCTTTGCTTGTCAACCATGGTGTACCTAAGAGAAGTCTGAAATGCATTTTTGGTTCATGAGATTAGGTGTAGGTCTGGTTTTCAACCCACAAATTTAAAAAAAATTCAGTTGTGTCCCTCAAAAATTTAAAAGGTAGTGATGTTGTCATTCCCTTTATCAGCTGTGAATTTCATTTCAAATTATAAACTTACAACATCAGTCTTCTGTTAATCACACTTGCAATTCAATTTGTATTTGATAGACAGAAATCATTGTCAGGGACAAAATTGATTTTTTTTTTTTTTTTTTTTTAATTTATTTATTTTTAAACTTTCAACCCAGTGGATCTCTTTTATATAAATATTTTTGAGGCTAGTTGGTCAAATCATATAGACCTCCAAAGAGTCTTATGTTCTGTAAATAGATTTGCTACTCTAGAGTTCCTTGCCTGAACCTTTTTTCTTGACTAATTATAGGTTTATGGTAGAAATAAGTTTCAAATTGGAAATATTCAGAATCTGTTTTCCCATGTGCGTCAAGAGAGGAAATATTTGATTTAACTTCTATTCAAGTTGTAAATTTGCTTCCTTTATATGGAATAATTCCTACAACATGGGGGGCAAAAGCTGAGCTTATCCTTGTAGCTTTCTTTGCTCATGAGTTCCTCCTTTCTCGAGGATAAAGAGGTCTAAGGATCTAGAAAGTGCCTAGTTAAGTGTTATTTGGTTAATATAGTATAGGAAAAACAATTGCATCTTGAAGTGAAAGTGTTTTCTACAGAAAGTCTGCAAGACATTGATTTGGCTCATTTGGGAGCGAAAGTATCATCTCCTGCCATCACTGTGACCAAGATAATGATGAATTTGCATCTTGTACTAATATCTCATTCTTCGGGTCTCATAGCTCTGGTAATCATGACGTTTTGGCTGAGAGGGGACCTTCAACAGTCTTATCTTTTCCAAGGGAGAATACATCTTTCATTTTATTTCTTTGATTCATGTTCCTGTACTTCTATTCTCTTTTTTTTGGGTGAAGGCCTTTTCCTTTTTTACTGAATTTTTTATTGCATACTTAATGTAAAAGTCTAACTAAATGATCTGTGTATGAGCTATCATGTTATTCATACCATTGGTTATACTAGTTTGTTCAAACTGAATTGATTTGATTAAGTTAAATGGCAGAGAACCCGGAGTTCCATACTCTCCCGAGCTTCCTCTTTGGTCAGTCTTTGGGTGGAGCTGTAGCTTTGAAGGTGCACCTAAAACAACCTAATGCATGGGATGGTGCCGTTCTTGTCGCACCTATGTGCAAAGTACTCTCTCTGAACCTACGTTCAAAAGCCTACTTAGATTGACCTGCTATTAACTGAAATTTTTATGTAGATTGCAGATAACATGGTCCCACCGTGGTTGCTCACACAAATCCTGATTGGTATAGCTAAATTTCTTCCAAAGCAGAAGTTAGTTCCACAAAAGGATTTGGCTGAGGCAGCATTTAGAGACTTGAAAAAGAGAGAGCTGGTTTGTTTCTTTGCACAAAATAGATAATTCTAAGAATAAAAAAGATAAGATGTTTAGTCTTGTCGACTAATGATGTAGGAGGCTTCAGTTTTCTGTAATATTGGCATCCATTCTCTCTGCCTTAAATTGCTGTTGTGCTAGTCCATCTGTTTTTGTGTGTGTGACCGATTGGTTCTTATCATTGTCCGATGGACCCTTTCAGCTAAGATGTTTCTAATATTTCTCTAAATGCAGACAGCGTATAACGTCATTGCTTACAAGGATAAACCACGCTTAGGGACTGCAATGGAGATGCTCAAAACCACTCAAGAGATAGAACGTCGATTGAAAGAGGTAAGCTAGTTTTCCGACTTTCTCTTTTGTGACATTTATAAGATGTTTGAATTAATCGGACCTCTGTTTTAACATTCTCAAGATTGGATCTTGGTCAGTCTGTTTTGTGCTCCCGTTTTCCTATTATTTCCAAGCTCTAATGCTACACATATATAACATAACTTATTCATGTTGTGCTAATGAGATAATGCAAGGCAAGATTCAATATGGCTTTTTTTTTTTCAAGATGTATCTTTGAATATGCTTCATGGATATGTGCTACAGATCTGAGTCATGGGAAATAATCTTCTTACTAGATTCGTGTTTGGGAGCTATGGCTTCAGCTTATTTGAGAAGAGAAGTTTTGTTTTACCTGGAAGTTTCAGTCAAAATCAGAATAGTTTTGTTTTCTTCTGAAATGAGTATTTGGAATTGTAATTATATTAGATGAATTGCGACTCATAATTGCTGTAATTACAGGTCTCTCTGCCGTTACTGATCTTGCATGGAGAGGCTGATATTGTAACGGACCCATCTGTGAGCAAGGCCTTGTATGAGAAAGCAAGCAATGCAGACAAGAAGCTTAACCTTTACAAGGATGCCTATCATTCTCTTCTTGAAGGTGAGCCAGATGAAATGATAATTCGAGTGTTTAATGATTTAATTTCTTGGCTTGATGACCACAGTATAAAAAATACTTCCCTCTGATCATTTCTCTCCCTCTTTTTCTCGTACAAAAGTTTTTGTTCTTGTTTTTTTTTTTCAAATAAGCTTTGGTTGTAATTGAATGTAACAAAATTGTCTAGCGCATTGCATTTCTAGTATTAATTAATAATTGTATCAATCAGACAATTCAGATAAATTCATAGCAAATTTGTTCAAAAACTTCTCTTGTTGTCATGGGCTGGACAAGTCTTTTGGATCTTGAATTTCTTGTTCTTAAAATACTGCTTTTTGTTTTTCTATTTCCAAAATAAAAATATTAACAAACAACTCAAACACAAAAATAATTGTTACCTTTACGTCATATTAAAACACTTTTTTTTTTAAAAAAAAAAAAAAAAATCCTCAAAACACATGAACAAACAGAGCATATCCTTTTTATGATGCTAAAAATTGCGTGTTGAAATGATCTAACAGAAGGGGTTTAGGAGTTTTCATGGGTTGATGCAAGATCCATCAAAAATAGAGAAGAGTTCACCCGACATGCGATACCCTTTCCCCTACGGGTGTATTCGAAAGGGACGAAAACACAAACTCAGCCGATAAATGATTATTCGTCAAAAAATCAAAACAAACAAACAAATCGCAGTGCAAATGAGATATGAAACGTTATCCGATTAAATTTGGCTTGATTTCTAGTGCTACCATACTGGCTCTTTCTATGAGCTAGACAGCAATTTCTCCCTTTTTCTTTTTCTTTTTTTTTTTGTCTCCCATCAACTTTTCTTAGGTGGCATTTTTATATACTAATTTTTTAAATTGTAAGGAGAATATTGACAAGTGTGACGTAGGAAGAATGATAGAATTGCACGTTCGTGATATTTTTTTTATTTTATTTTTTTATTTTGCAAAAAAGAAGAGTTTGTGAAAAAAGGAAAAATAGAGGAAATTGTAAAATTTACTGGAAAAGTGCATACATTTATTGGAAACAATGGAGTCATTTATTCTAAAAATAGAGAAATGAGTGGATTTGGTTTGTTTTACTTTTTAGGTTCTGCAAATTACGAACAAAGTGATGGTGATTTGGGTCCCGAATTCAAAACAATCCAATGAAAATAAAGTAACAAAATTTCTTACAAATTGGGTAGTAAGAAATTCTTCAAATTCAGCTTTTAAAAGTGACATGTGTTCTTTTCACGTCCTAAAGAATTTTTCATACGCTAAAAACCGCATGTGACTTTCAAATGTTGGATATAACAAGAACAGAAACTTAACAAAATGAAAAGTTTGTAAACTTAAGAATTGAGAGAGAATTTTCTGTTCGTATTGAATGAATTCAGTTTCTTACATTTAGAGTGTATATATAGCATATACTAACGGCTAATTACATAACAATAAAGTTGTTATATACAAACCAACTTAACAGAAAGGAAACTAATTCCTAACTATTCTAATTGCTTTTCAACAATCAGTAGCAGCTCATGGTTCTGCGAGTGTGATCGATGGCAATTAGTAAAGTGATCGATCGCAGTTACAAAAAGTTTTATTATTGTTTCTGTTAGTACAATCGATTGCACTTACTAAAAACGCTCAATCGCAATTATAAAAACTCAAAATGCTTTGAGTTCCTAATAGGATATGAAAATTCTCATAATTTATGTCGTAAAAATAACACATTAGTGATGACAACATTAAATTTCTAAAAGTAGGATGATTTACATTTACATAAATGTTTATGATTGATCTATCTGTATCCAGCTGATCAATAAGATATGTACAAGTTGCTGACATTGCACATGCCCAACAAAAACTATACACACCAAGTCACCAACAGGAGGAGGGATACCCTCACTGTTCAGGGCTCTAAAGTTTTCTATCTGGCCACTACCGCTGAGAAAGAGATAAAGTTTGGGCAAGTGGGGGGGCTTGTAGTGCTTCCATGCCAGACTTAGCTCTTAGCTAGTGCGCAATATCCCCATCTTTGCCTTTCTCTCAAATAAGCTGCGTGTCTGTACTGCATTGCTCTGAGTGGGAAAGCTGTCCCCTTTACCGTCATGGACTCTGCGTTTTCTATATAGTAATAATATATTGGCTCATGAAGAAGCCATTGCTGTTGTCTTCGTTGTCAGCCATCTGGGTCTTCAAAACATGGGCTTCTCTTCTCGCCTTTGCCTCTCTCCAATCTCACTCAAGGTTTACTTTTTCTGCTTTTCAAGCATTGATTTTTCTTTTTTCCTTCTGCCTTTGCCAGTTACAGTTTTGTGGCTAGGTATAGTTTGTCCAAAAAAGTGAACTTTATTGTGCAATTTATACATCTTTCCCGATAAAATTTTCTGCTAGATCTGAGATGGGTGTTTTCCCCATATGATATCATAAAGTGATAGATTGTGCATACAGTTTTGCTTCTCTTTGTAATGTCAAATGGGGTTCTGATCATAAAAACCAGCCACTTTAGCATGGGATGTACTACAAGTGTTTTACACACATTTCTACTTCTTGGCATCTTGAATTCTGTATTTGATATCCATTTTCTTTGCTTGATTGAATTGGTTCATTGAGTTCTGCGGACAATTTTGTGAGCAAATTCATAACTGGGAGTGGAGAAAGTCAAAAGTGGCAGCCATCATCGTATAAAATCTGAAATTGGTGCATTTTGCGAATACTTAAAAAATTGATCCTATCCCATCGGCTGTGGTGAAGGTTCAAGCTTTTGCAATAGCCCTGGTTAAGGTGATTAATTTGTTCCTATGCTATAAAAATTATAAATATTCATTCCATTCTAATAAGGGGCCAAACTGGTTGTCAATAACTTATACACGCAATAACTTTTTAGAGTACTTAAGACATATCGTATTTACAGTCTCTGATTTTTATGCCTGCATCTTTTTTATCTTTAGGCCCATTTCCAATATGCAGTATAGAAGTGTACCTTTGATTTATATAATATAATGTATAATGTTTCGTTGGATGGTGATTGGTATTGTTGATTACATGGTCATGCATGTGCTTGTTGCTCAATCATTACTTGATGTGGAATTTTATTTCCTCTCACGTTTTTAAATAATATTACTTTGGTGTCAAATATGTAAGAATCTCTCTCTCTGAGCATGTTGTGTTATTATTCTCATAAATTATATAATATTTGACTAACTGCTAGATGGGACCTTTCCTCTATTTCGAATATCAGTGAGATTGACTTAAAAAAAGAAGAAGAGAATATCAGTGAGATAAGTACATGTAATTTCTTTGGTTTTAAGTTCTAAAGTGACATTTAAAGTAGAATTTCATGAACGTTCTGATGCTCTGTAGTGTTTAATCATGTCATCAGTTTTAGTTAGTTTCTGAGGTTGATTCTTCTTGCAAGGAGGGTGTCCTCTGTGTTGTCACAGTGAATGCCCCTCTCATCTCAACTCCCCATGCGAGAAAAAAATGTAAAGCCAGATTGGGTTAAAAGATGCATGTATGGGTTTTGACGCCATACACTACTTCTGGAAATATCCCACCTTCTTTTGCATACAACATGCTTATTATGTGTGATGCAGATTGTCATCAAATCTGTACCTTGGATTACATTCTACTGTGTTTTGAGGCCATTTTGGTCTTGAAGGTCAATCTTCGCAAATCTTAACTAGTTGCAGTAGGGGAGTTTCCACATCAGGAAGATCTAGTCGATTGGCTCAGCTGCATAGTTTCTTCTCTTCCTATGAAATATTTGGGTCTTCCCCTGGGGCTAGTTAGAAGAAGATATACTTGTCTCGGGCTGGTCGCCTTACTCTTACTAAGAGTATGTTATCCAGTTTACCGACGTACTTGTCCCTTTTTTCCTTTACCAGCTAGTATGGCTTGGAAATTGGGGTGTCTTCAAAGAGACTTTCTTTGGGACGGTCCAAGAGGTGAGCCTAAGTTTCATCTAGCGAACTGGAAGACTATTTGTTCCCTAGTTTCTAGAGGAGGGTTGGGAGTTAAAAATCTCATGCTGTTCAACAAAGCTCTTATGGGGAAATGGCTTTGGAGACTCATGCAAGAGGAGAATTCTCTTAGGTGATTGTTGAGAAGTATGGGATACAAGGAGGGGAATGGTGTTCAGAGGAAGCTTGAGGGCCCAATGGGGTGTGCCTTTGAAAGAATATTTGGAGTGGCTGTAGGAATTTCTTCGATTGTGTTTCATTCAAGGTTGGGGAAGGCTCCCGTATCTGCTTTTCGCAAGATCTGTGGTGCGGAGCAACTATTATAAGTGTTCATTCCTTGAAATTTATTTGATAGCTTGCGAGAAAGAGGCCTTGGTGTCGGATTTTTGGGTTTCTTCTGGAGCTTTTACTCATTGAAATTTGAGTTTCACTTGGGCAGTTCGAAATTGGGAGCTTGAATCTCTTGACTCTTTTCTTAATTTACTATAATCCATGAAGACACATATGGGGGAGGCTGTTAGAATGTTGTGGACCCTAGCTAGAATCATGGCTTTGAAGTGAAGAGCTATTACAAATCTTTATAGTTTGAAGAGCCTTGCATGTTCCCCTGGAAATGTGTCTGGAAGGTTAAGGCCCCGTCCCACATGGCTTTCTTTGCATGGACGGTAGTCGGTAGCTTTGGGTAAAATCTTCACGGGAAATAATCTTAGAATGAGGGGTTTCATTCTTGTAAACTAGTGTTGCCTTTGCAAAAAGAATGAGGAGACCGTTAATTGTCTTTTTCTTGATTGTGAGTACATTAGTGATCTTTGGTACTTGGTTCTCAACAGGTTTGGAGTTTCATGGGCTATGCCGAGTAATATCCTAGAGCTACTTAATTGTTGGAAGACTTGAGGGAGGGGTCCGGTCCTCCCAAAGAGGCTATCTGGAACGTTATTCTTGCATTCCTTGTGTGGTGTTTTTGGAGAGGAAGGAATCGGCACTTCTTTGAAGACTACGAGTCCAGTGTGCTTTGTTTAAAATCCTCGGTTTTGAGGTCTCTCTTGGATTAGGTTGTAGTCTTTGATCCTAATTTCTCGTATTCGTATATGTTAAGTCTTGGTTTTTTTTTTTTTTTTTTTCCTTAAGATTTTAGATGCTTGTAAAGTGTTTGCCTCTCTTGTATACTTTTCGTGTTCGAGGGCTTTGCCCTTTTCTTTCAATAAATTATTATTCATAAAAATCAGTTTTATGCTTTCTCTACAAGGGTAAACAATGTAAGCAACAATATGCTTCTCTATCCATCTTCCCATCTGTATATATTTTTTATTGGACATTATCATTAGCTTTTGTTACACTACAGAGTTTTAGCATGATAAAACACATAACTAACCCTATTTCTTGATTTTTTCACTTTACTGACTTTGTGTATATTTCCTGAACTTGCGGGCATCCCATACACTTAAGTCTCAAATTTCTTTTTTCAGATTGACCTCTTTGGGCAGTCTATAGGACCTTGGCGGGATGTTAGAACAGGGTTTTCTCTAAGAAGTAATGTCTCTGAACTTTGTGGCCAACGGGTTGCGAGAGTGGGAGTCGACTTACACTGTGAATGGAGTTTCATAGGAGGATCAAGAGTTATTTTTAAACCAAAACTTGCAAGATGTGCTCTTTATCAAAAAAGCTCGGGAGTATATGCTTCATGTAATCCATTTTCTCCCACTTCTACTACTTAATAGTTGCTACTGTAGGTGCTATTCTTCAAGTTGCATAGCTGATTTTAATCCTTCTTCTTCCATTATTTATTTGTTTTAGGAAAGTCTTGAGAGGGGTACATGAGATGAGAAATTAGGATGGAATGTTTGAAGAAAAAACCTCGTGCTCCATCATATTTTTTGTGTCATCTATATATGTATGAAAACAAAAATGCATAACACATGTATGTATATAGAGGAATGCTAGGCTTACAAACAAGATTTTACAAACTAACTTTTAGAACATGATGTGGCACAACATGATTGGAAATGAGATAAATTCAACTTTTGAGAAACCCAATCATATTGTGCCACATCATGTTATAAAAGTTTTTTTGTAAAATTTGTTTGTAAGCATAGCATTTTTCATGTACATATACCATATAAGATGCAGTTCACATACTGGAGAACAAAATTGAGCAAGAAAAAAAATTGAGCAAGACTAAAGAAAGATGTAAATGAGATTTGGAACTGTTATTAGTTCCTTGAGAAAAATGACGTTCATTTAACATTCTATGCATTCCAGATTTAAGATTTGATAGACTATTGCAATGACATTTTAAATGACTAATATAAGCTAGTAAATTCGTATTCCTTTAAAGGCTCCTTCAGCATTCCAGTTTGCAGCTTTCTAGTGTTGGCGTTTTAGGTTTATCCATATACTTCTGAATGAATAGAGAATCCATCTAATTTAGTTTATTTTCTATTTCGGTTAATACATGGACTTTAAATTCGTCTAAAATTAATACTCATCTAAAGGCCAGAGATGAACTGTAATGCCTCAAATATTCCAATGGCATTTTACACGCTATTATTGTGAGCTTGAGCAGAAGCTCCCTTCATTGTTTGTGTCAGCGATGACTTTCTTGTTCCTTATGCTGTGTTGTCTACCTATCTAGTCTTTTATTCATTTTGCAGGGTTGTCAAGTTCTCAACTTGCTAGCAGTGTTTTTTCTTTGGGAACAGTAGCTGTTCTTCCATTTTATACCCTCATGGTTCTGGCTCCAAAAGCTGAACTGGTATGTTTCTTATATAAATTGAGATTGGTATTAATTGTCATGCTTCTCTCTCGGTTCTTCAGTTTCTATTTATCATGTAGATCATACAATTTCTTCATGAGTTTTGCATATAATTCCTGCATTGATGTGAAGTTCCAGATATGTAGATCAATGCTTTATTTTTCTGAAAACTGCATTGAATTCATTTCTGCTGCACCAGTTGAATTTCTTAATAATTTATTTTGTCTTTCGTGGATCACATGATTCTTGTAATATCGGGTGCTTATCCCTTCATTTAGACCTTACTTGAATATTATATTATTGATTCATGAATTTCTATTTTTGTCATTTTCTTGCTAAAATCACATATGTTCCACTAGGTTGTAAATCCATTTTATTTTACCTGTGCTTAATATCAACTGAAGCTCCTAATTATTTTAATCATGCATCCAGACTAAAAAATCTGTGGAAAGCAGCATACCCTTCATTGTTCTTGGACTTCTATATGCATATCTATTATACCTTTCTTGGACGCCTGAAACAATCCAGATGATTTTTGCAAGTAAATACTTACTGCCAGAGGTGTGTGTATTACTACACATTTATATTTTATTGAAAGAAAAAATTGGATTATTCTCATACTTTCTTTTCCTGTGTAACTATGTGCAGCTGCCTAGCATCGCAAAGATGTTCTCAAGTGAGATGACTTTAGCTTCTGCATGGATTCACTTGTTGGTTGTAGATCTCTTTGCTGCAAGGTCTTTCTCTCTCTCTCTCTCTTTGTAGTTAGGGTTGGCAATTTTTAACATGACCTATGAACTCAACACGAAATTAGCTGGTTAAGATTGAGGAATCTGACCTGTTTAATTAAATGGGCCGGGTTAGAGTTGACATATATAGTCTTATACCCATGCCTCGATACGACCAGATCCCGACACGCAATTTGTAGTTCTCACATTTTATTGATTTTTTTTTTTTTTTTGATAAGTAGTTCTGACACTTTGTTGAATACAGGCAAGTTTTTATTGATGGGCAGGAAAATCAAATTGAGACTCGGCATTCAGTTTCTCTCTGCCTGCTTTTTTGTCCCATTGGAATCCTTACTCATTTCATCACCAAAGCAGTGAGCAAAAGTTCCTGAAGTTCCTGACAAGGCATGCTCATGATTCACTTTGCAGAATCAATCAAGCAATGGATTTATGAATTTGAAAATTTTCGAAACTCTAATTGGAATGAATATTGTTTCAACATCGTCATCAGATATTAATGAATCAGCTTTCTTGTTTCCCTTGATCAAATATTACATGACTAGTCAATTTGTCTCTGTTTGGATTCAAATCATCACAATATGGATATACATATAATACTTCTTCCTTAAGTTGTATTCCAAACTTCTGATCAACCTTCTCCTTGACGGTAGCAAGGAGGTCAAGCATGTCTTGAGAAGTTGAGCCACCAAAATTTATGAAGAAGTTGGCATGGATGTTGGACACCATGGCTCCTCCCACTCTAAAACCTTTTAATCCAGCTTTCTCAATCAACTCAGCTGCTGCAACTCCCAAATGGCAAGGATTTTGGAACACTGACCCAGCACTTCTTTCCCCCATCGGTTGAGATACTCTCCTCCTGTAAATTAGACCACAACTTTAAGCATCTCCTAGTAAACAAAATTCTTCAAGGAAGCGTTTAAATTTTTGGGAAAAAATGCTGTAGAGGTCTCCGAGGATTAATCTTTTAGCAAATCACTCTTTAGAGTTTAAAATTGTTTAAATCACTCCTTAACGTATGTGCAGTATGACACGTATACGTAAGACCGAATCAAACACCAATTAATTAGTTTCACGTGTACAAAAATGCCACCTCAGCATACCACATGACCAAAGAAATAATTACAAAAAAAAAAAAAAAAAAAAAAAAGAAACCCCTAAAAAAGATCTATTTTAGTTTTGTCCCCTCCCACCTGAAATTCTAGTTACACCTTGAGAGGTGGCTCATCTCCCACCAATGAACCTACGAAGGCGTGGGTGTGGATGGGTTAGATCTCACCCACTAACAATAGGAGGGTGTGGAAGGGCGATGCATCGTAGTGTAGTGAGAAATAGAATTTACAAGCACAATAACTCGAAACTCTTCTATAATCCTAGAAGACTAGGAATTATAGGAAAACTAAGTAAAAACTCACGATTCCTCGAGCAAGTGTCTAGAGAGGTCTCTGTCCCAATCTCCCATGACTAATCACAAGTTCGCTTGAGCAAATATCAAGCGAACTTTCTATACCAAATTTTTTGACTTCTATTGATTACCCATTTTGACCTAGTAAATGTTGGAATTTGATTTTTTTTTTTTGTTTTTTTTTTTTTTGTTTTGTTTTGTTTTGTTTTGTTTTGTATTTTTTTGTTTTGTGAAATACAAAATTATAGTCCTTTGAATCAAGTTTCCTACACCATCAAGCTTTCCTTCATTAAATCACTAGATATGGTTGTTTTACTCCTACTAGCCTTCAGTGTGGGTTGGGCAAAGCCTTTTGCAAGTGAGGGTTGATCACCCCATCCATGCATGCCCTCCATGCCTTTTGTTGATTGGTGGGTGGGGGACGACCTAATCATGCCCTCTACCAACCAACCAGTGAAAGACTTGGGTTGGGCGTATCCCTCATACTAGCGAAGGCGTAACGGAATGCTACGTGGTTGTTAGAGAGCGACTCACCTATATCCTCTATTAGTAAGGGTGTGGGTGAGGCGACGTGGGTGAGTTGCCTCACCCACACCCTCACCCTCGGAGGGTTGATAGGAGGAGACTGATCCACCTACCCTTCTGTTGGCGGAGGTGAGTGTATAACGGTTGGTTAAGTGGCCACCCACTCACCTCTCTCTCCCTCATTTTCTTTTCTCTTATTTTTTTTTCCCTAATTTTTGGTTTTTGGATTTTATGTATTTTTTTCAAGTGGCATTTATGTGCATGTAAATTACTAGATTTGGCGTAGTTTTACGCTTACGTATCAGTGTATCACAATTTTCGTTAATAACCCTAACAGTATACGAAGGGAATGATTTGATAACGGAATATACTTATAAGAAGTGATTTGGCCAATTTAATATGATAAAAGATTAAACTTCAAAAACCCTCTACGGTATTTCTCCCTAAATGTTTTTAAAGACCACCTTTTTAGATACTCCTGTAGCCTTTTCTGTGATGATCCTGAGGGGTGCAGCCGGAATGTGACTGCAACAATGGCTGCCAAGTCTTCCATATATTGAAATGAGGATGACCGGTAGCCAAAGTTAAGATCAATTTTGCTAAGTGTCTGCAACCTTCCATCAGTTTTTATAATGTCAATGCTATCAACAACATCAGCAGTCACCTTCAAACACAAGGAATATTGGTAACCCATTTTAGTCCTTCTATCGTGAAACACTTTCAGAAAAAAAAACCCATTTCTTCAAAAATTAGTAAAAGAATTTACCTGCCCATTGGCTCCAGCGTTCATATAAGCTGCTCCCCCTACAGTCCCAGGAATTCCTCCGGCAAATTCAAGGCCTGTGAAACCTTCATTCGAACACTTGATGCCCAATTTATTAAATCGGAAACCGCTTCCAACTCTGTAAATTCCGGGTTCATTCGTCTCCAAGAACTCAATCCGGTTTAGAATAACACAACCATCAAAACCCATGTCGTCAAAGAGGCAATTTGAGCCTTTACCAATAACAACGAATCGTATGCAATGCTCATGACAGTATCTGCATTATTTTAAGAACGAAAACCATACAGAATAGAGTGAAGCAGACAGAAATGAATGTCATTTAAGACCAAATAAAATGATTCAGAAAACGAGAATGTACCTGACAGCAGAAACAAGCTGGGTTTGATTGTAAACCTGGACGAAATGATTGCAAGGGCCTCCAATGCCCCAAGTGCTTAGATCCTTCAAGAGCTTCACGCCACGAATGAATTTCAACCCATCCCGCTTCTGGGTTTGCTCTTGTTTGCTGAAGCTGTAGCTGTGTTTGCACACAAAGGAGACCGAGTTCCTTAGCGGCAGATGGCAATTGTGAAAGAGAGGGACTGGCATGGAAGGGTTCTCGGCGAAGTTCGAGCTCAAACGTTGAACGACAAATATGATTTTTGATAGAATTTCAAAGAAAATTGAAAAAGGATTTATGCCCTCTACTTGAAATCTTTAATGCAGCGGGAAATTGTAAGACTTGATTGAATTGAGTTGAGATTTATATGGATTAAGGGTCATTTTTTTTAAATATTTATGGCACTTAACACTATTTTAAATGGGTTAGAAGATATTTCTTCCAAATTGGTTTGGAGGATATTTTTATCCTTTCTTCTTTAGTCCTCGGTGTGAAAATAATTTCCCTCCAAGTCTATGAAATATTTTAAAAAGAAACAAATCCTTGAAAAGGAAAGAGACGACGAGGATCGGTTGGACTTGGATGTCTCAAAACATTTTAATGGCTGAGATGCCGCATGTTAAGAGCATCTCGTTACGCCCCCAATCGACTCCTCATAGTTATGGTTAGCGGTTAGTGGCAATAACCGCTAACCGTAACCGCCTTAGCGGTTAGTAGATTTCACTAACCGCAACCCGCCGGTTAGCGGTTAGCAAAATAGATAACCGCCCGCTAACCGCTTTTTTAAAATTGGGCTTTTTTTGGGCTTTTTGGGCTTTCTTTAGGGAGTTTTGGGCTTATCTTTTTTGGCTTTTTTTTACCCTCATTTTTTTTTTCTTGTATTTTTAATATCTTCTTGGGCCCAATTGCTATAAAAAGAGTCCATATTGAAAAATAAAAAATATTTGACCCAAAATTTACATTTACTTGTACTTTAAAATTTTTTTCTTAAATATTAAATCATAACCGGTTAACTTTTTTTTTAAAAAAAAAAAATCAACACAACATACAAAAAAAAGTTCAGATTTCAGACAATTGTCACAACATAAAAAAAAATATATAAAAAAAGTTCAACACAAAGCATATAAAATAAGTTCAAAAAATGGTTAAATTTCTTTTTCTAAAAAATGTTCAAAAAATACATTAATACTTCAATTGTGATTATAAGTAACACATTGTTGAATCTAATGTCAATTACTTAATTTGATATTATATAATTATATAGTCTCATTAAATTACATCATATGATTCATATGATTAATTATTTAAATTCTTATCATATTTACTTATAATCTTTTTTTTTTTAATTGAACTTAATATCTAATGGTAAATGGTAATGTTCAAACTCCTAAATCCTAAATTCGTAAAGTATCTAATAATGCTTTAATTAAATTGTAGACTTATAGTTATAAGTAATATATTGTTTAATTCAATTGAATCAATTGTGATTATCATTGTACATGAATCATATGATTAACTTGTAGACTTATGACTTATGAGTTATGTCATATTATATATGTATTATTTATTATTATATAATCATATGATTTAATGATCAAGTCATCATGTGATATAATCATATCAATTATAGTGATAATATATAAATTACTAAAATTATAATGATAATACATTAATACTTAAAATGTGTTTATAAGTAACACATTGGTCATTATTTAATCCAATGTCAATTACATAATTTGATACTATACGAATCACATCATCATTGTACATTAATAATATGATTCACTTGAAGTCTTGAATAAAGTATTTGAATTGTCATCGAATCATATGATTAAGTATTGATATTATACATTTATATTATTCATATACATATGTAGACTTATATAGACTTATAACATATATAGACTTATAAGTTTATAACATACATTGGAAATAAGTCTCTAGATATTTAATTGTTGTATTAGTATGAATTGGTATACTTATGAGTTATGTCATATTATATATGTATAATTTGTTATTATATAATCAAATGATTTAATGATCAATCTCATGTGATATAATCATATAAATTATAGTGATAATATATTAATACTCAAATTGTGATTTAATTATTTTTTAAAAAAAATTGTGATTTAATGATCAAGTGATTATATCATATAATCATATAAATTATAGTGATAATATATTAATACTCAAATTGTGATTTAATTATCAAGTGATTATGTTATATGTATAAATATTTTTATAATTATAATTATAAAAATATATTATATAAAAAGGCGGTTAGCGGTTACGGTTAGTAGACCCAATAACTGCTAACCGCTAACCGCTAGACGGTTATAGCGGTTAGGCGGTTAGCGGTTAATGCGGTTAGGCGGTTGGCAGTTATAGCGGTTAGCGGTTAGCGGTTAGCGGGCAGTTTTTAACCGCCCGCCTTTGCACCCCTAATTTTTAAGATTAGTGTGCTACCAAATGGTTATTTCATAATAATAATCTTTTATTTTAGAAGTCTACTCTACATACCAAATGTGTCCGTAGTTTGAAGTCACTCTTGCAATCATGTACTTGTCCTATTATAGTATTATTTGACCATTAAAGAACAATTTTGTTTGGGTTGAAAATCCTTAAAACTGACCAACAAGAGTAATCCTATAAACTATATTTTTATCTCATAATTATCCACAATGTTGATGTAACAATCTTTATCAATCCTTGAATCAATCTTTGTTAAAAAATAATTCCAAAAGTTGATTGTAACTGCATCACCATTGTAAGATATTTATGAGATCAAATTGTGGTTTCTAGTATTACTCTTGCCAGTTAAGTAACGCCCACAGTTAATGTTTTTAATGGGTCAGACAAAAAAAAAAAAAATTCCATTCTCTCTCTCTCTCTGTTAAAATTAGTCCTCAAATAATTTTAATTAAAACAGAAATAAAATAATGTATTGAGAAGACTGAAAATTAACAGAACATCAATACTTCTCTACAGCTGGGCACATAAAAAGGACTACCACCATTACAAGAGAATTCCATTGGTTAACAAGAAAGTCGGTAGCGTTAATGTTCAACAATTTAATTGTAAGAGAAAGCACTCTTTATCTCTCACTCCTCTCAGATTGGTACAGGCCTATTCCTTCAGCAGGTAAGTGTAAATCTTAACCATCTAAACTGTATGGACCAATATAACGAAGCCACCTCAACATCCGAACAACCAACAGTTTGCTTGGGGTGTGTCAGAGCATTTCAAAAATCAAGTATTTGACTGGTAGTTCCCAGTGACTGATGCAAGATATATTTGTTGCTTCCTGCTACGCACCATCTGGTTATAAAGAATCAACATATCCCCAACACAACAAATTTTCCTTTTGAGTTTTGATATAAATAAACTCAAACATTGACAACTGCACGAAAATATAGAGTGGTCAGAGATGAGAAATTCATAAACTCCCTCACCCAAACCAACACACTACAACAGCAGTCTACTCTTAACTTTTCACCCATTACATATGCACGCCATAAGTTTCCCATATATCAAAATTCAAAGGCACATTGTTGTTATTGTGCTCCCAGTGCATAGTGATTTTTTTTTTTGTCTATTCAGTTTCAATGTGTGATGTGTAATCCTTGGCCCCTGGACTCCAGCTATACATTCAAACTTAGAAGAGTTTCACAATCAGAGACTAAAGTAACAATAAACAATCAATATAAATTATTGCATAAACATAAAAAGTCTGTATATGAATAAGAAACATACTTCAAATTGGAAGCGGAGACACTTGGTTTTCGTCGTCTAACACCCCATTTGATAGATTGGGATTTTGAACAGAATCTTTCTTTGTACGTTCCAAAGAAGTTGCCTCATATATCCCTACAAATTTAGTCACGTTTCCACATAAAGTATGTACAATTAATTATCAAAAAGAAAAAGGAGCAGAAATGAATAAATGCACATGAAAACACTAAGTCACAGAAGTTGGCTAAATTATTAACAAATTCATGCCAGATGCTGACACCAGAACAGTGTTTTATGTTTTTTTTTCCCCTGGGAAAATACAAAAACAGGAACAAACTTTTTTTTTTTTGATAAGTATCACCAAAAAAAAAAAAAAAAAAAAGGTCATAGAGGTTTGAGCTCACTGATTGGGTTCAATACCTGAGGAAGGGAAGAAATGGGAATTCCTCCGGAGGAAAGAGTGAGATTATGTGCAGTCACATTGACATTGTGATGGATTTTTCTACCCGACCAGGGTGGGAATTTGTGAAGGATGGAGTTGACGTCTCTAATGAAATGATAGGATCAATATTCCAATCCAGAGGAAACAGTGTGTTTTATGCGAGCCGCTTTGCATAAAAGTTTATCACTTTAGTTTTACCTTTTCCAGTAACCTTGCTTAACACACCTTTTTCCCCACCATCAATAAGAAACAAACTCTATAGCTGAGAAAGGAAATATGAAGAAAGAATGGCAAAGCCTCTTTCGTCAGAGAAAACAAGGAAAAAACTTTTAAAAAAAAAGAAAAAAAACTTGACACATACTTAGATAAAGCAGCATTTCCTCCTAAAATAATAAACCTTTTGCTAGTAGTCGCATATTAATGGCCATCTTTCTTTACCATGGGATTCAAATGGAAACTGAGGCCAACAATTTGATGGATCGTACTTCAAAGATGTAGATACCATCTTTAGGAGCCAACAGTTAGGGTTAAATGTTGAGTCTATGACCTAAGATGCTTCAATCTTCTTTAATTGAATCAGATTTTTACACTACCGTTTATTAATTATTTAAATTATCATCTCTTTGACACCAAAGACTTAATTCCATGAGAACAATGTAGGTAAATTATCCAGCTTCAACTTAAGTGGATCACATGGACCTTGAGGAAATCAAATAACAACAATAGCTAACTTATAGAGGCATTATCAGTCTTTCAGTCTGATGATGATGATAGACTCCTGCTAGTTGATCCAAAACACAATCAACAATATTGCAGTCATGATCCAACAAAGAAAGTTCCAAAAAAAAAAGGGGGAAAAATATTTAGGATTTTAAGAGATGAAGCTAAAGTTAGAGAGATTGAAGAGTATTACTAAGACTAAAAAGTGTAAAGTATTGCTTAATTGCTATGCAAAATGGTCCTATGACCAATTATGACTTTCTTAATTGCTTGGAAAGATTGTATTAGAAATTTGAGGCTACAACAGGTACATTGATTCAAGTTTTCAACCTTCTCCAGATCAAGACAAATGTCTAAAATAGATATGATATTATTTAAATAAAGTACTATGCATACATTTAAATGTGAAATAGTGGCTGTTACTTAAGATGTATTTCAGTTTAATTTATTACACAAAATTGTATATCTTTGATGGAAAATTTTGTTCTGAAGATGAAAAAGGAATACATAGTAGCACCAGCAAAAAATGAATTAATTTGTTAGCAACGAGGCCACATATTATAAAGGTCATTTCAACATTTCCCAATTTGAAAAATGACCACCAATCTGATCCAAAAAAAAAAAAAAAATCCGAAAGACACCTTCTGCACCAATGAATTGTTCAGTTTAGTAAAAATTGCAAAGAAAAATGAAAAATAACTTTCTATACATACCAAAGCCTAAAAGTAAGCAGCAAATTAGGAAGCCTGGTAGAGAGAAGTCCATTTTGTACACAACCTCCATGACGATGATGCATCCTCCAGCTACCATTAAATGCCTCGGAGAAGAGAAAACCATATGTAATCTACAAACAAATGAGAGTCATACCAATCATTTTATGAGCCCCTTAAGTATACCCTAAAATCATGAGATATTTTCAAATGAAAACATTTACAATAGAAGAGCTTGTAGCAACATTTATGCAAAAACAGCATCAGGATACACTTTATATTGTGTAGAGAGAGAGAGAGAGAGAACTGAAGATGAAAAAAAAAATTAAAAAAAGGAGATGCAAGAGAGACAAAAAGCCAGTCAATAGGCATGTCAAGCATAACTGCAAAGAGTTCACAGACAACAGAACCATTTTAGACCAATGTGGAGTCATAATTGATTCAAAAGCAGTGATGCTTTTCAATCATGCCGTCATATTAGTTCAAGCAAAACATCACCATGACAAAGGCTGATGCAATGGTTGACAAACTTTCATGTCTTTTTCTTTCAAACAGCATTAAGAGAATCAGGACTATCTTAGAAGTTTTTCCAGCAAAGAAGCTTAATATGAGTTCCATTTAGTTTGCTTACAAAAAAAAAAAAAAAAATGGAATCGAGAGAATAAAACACAGGTTGTAAGCGAGATAAATGAAACAGCGAATGTTTATATGAAAACATGTTCTGCATTTATCAATATCTCAACTAAGCTTTTTGAACAATTCAAAGCAGTATGAAGGAAATGTTCAATGCTTCAACCATCAACTTTATTTAAATATATGAAAACTGAAATTTATTATTCTTTTCTTTATCTCAACAAATTATATAGTTCTCAAACTCTAAAAAACTTCTACTGGAGTTCACCAGTATTCTCCTTTAATTTCACACTTTTAATCATAGTATATAAGCACCATAGCAATAAAAGTGATTGAAAAAGAAATGATATAGTCAATACAATCTCGTTATCACATTCTATATCAGCATATTTCTCTTCTATGTATTTGGATTGCTTTCACAAGAGAAATCATATCTCAGCCTTTCCATGACAGATCAAAAGGTAAAAGAAGAAAGAAAAATTATCAATAATATTGAGCTTAGTATATGGCTTATAGGGACCCATAACTGTACAGTGTAACAACCAAGTCAAGAATCTGACAGTCTGATGATGCTCATACTACTTTTCTTTAGAGCTGGAAAACTCTATAAATTCTATCATTAAAAAGAACAAAATGGATATAAATTGTTTGATATTTACAATGAAACCCCAAGGAATAACTCAATTAGCTACGGACTACGCCTTACGAAGCAAAGGTCACTAGTTTAAATCTCCCCTTCCCTCTCCCATTGAGGCCAATTACTTATATATATATATATATATATATATATATATATATATATATAAAATATTTACAATGAAGAGCCTATTTAAAGGGTGAGACCATCAAATCTGATCCCCTAAAAAGCTTGAACAGTTACATTTTCAAGCATGTATATGTGCATATTCCTTTCCATTCAACTCAACCAATCCTTAATCCCAACTAATTGTGACTGGCTACATGGATCCTTTCATGCAACTTGACCCTATCTAAGGCCATGTCCCCATTTACCTTTCTAACAACCATGTCTTTTCTTATAAATTATATCCGTGTCTTTTTCGACTCCCTTTTGATGTTTTTGCTCCTTCCACATTAATATAATCACTCTTCTGCACTGGTTTGTTTGCATGAATTACCAACCCAAGTATTTATCAAAAAAAAAAAAAAAGAATTACAAACCCAAATTGTAAAGGACAGCAGAATTAAGGAGGGTACATGTAAGGTACCTTTCTTCTGCAATACTGTCAACATAGAATATCAAGATAACTCCAAAGAGAATAGTGCTCAAAAAAGCCCAAGCTGAGAATGGCAACTCCACACTGCTACCAGAAGGTGATCCCTAAATGCTCAAAAAAGAAAAAGATAAAAAAAAAGAAAAAAGGAAGCGGCAAAAAAAAAAAAAAAAAAAAAAAAGGAGAAGAGAGAAGGAAGCAACTAAATGTCAATCAAGAAACCTATGACTAAAAGAGTGCTGTCACACTTACTATGATCATGTCCCACATGGCCACAGGAAATAGAAAGCATGTTGCAGAAGCAATAGTTATAGCATGAAGCCGTCTTTTAAGTTGATTCTGAAAGCAGCAAATGGTTAGAATATTATATTGTCATGGATATTAAGTAGCTTACATCAATTACAAAAGGGGGAAAAATGTACTCGAAATAAATGGGCCAACAGGGAATGCACAAGATAACCGCATTTAGCTGAAAATCAACACCTTGAGAGACACGCGCCGGGCAATCACCCTTCTCAATGCCGATAAGACTCCAGCAAAAATAGGAACTACCATTTCTGTCACACCCAACACTTGTTCTGTCTGAACCTCAGCATCAGGGCTATCTTTAAATGGTAATTCCAGGTTAAGCTCACAATAACAATAAAGTTGAAAATATGCTTATTATTCACAATAAACAAGGAGAGGACTGAAAGAAATGAGGAAAGTAAGCAAAAGAATACTCAAACACTATATATATCAGCTAAACACAATTTCAGTTTGAGAAAAATTTGACGTAAAAGAGGATATAAAATGGGGAGTATGTCGCCATGGCCCACCCTTGAGCTAGTAAGTAGAAAGATGCCAACATTGCAACAAGGCCGCCTACCTGGTAAAAGATGAGGAAACATCCATCTGAGTATTTAAAGAAAAGATATCTATTGCCTTCAAAATATCTATTATGCTCCAATCAAATTGTTCTCATTGATGAGAAGCGATGGCAAAGATATCTCATTTTGATTCCTTATGTAAATATTTTACTTAAAAATAGAACTTTATTACAAAAAAAAAGTCCAGCACTTCTACCAATGTAATTCATTGACCAACATTATGGTTGACTATACAGGCAAAACCCTTGCATCCATGTTAAAATGACTAGTGACTCTTACAAGACTGATATCAATTTGACAGGAGAAATATGTGCTCTAATATATTAATCTTTTACTGATACAAAGCACATCAGTCACAAAACCTAAAACCATGATATGAAGCATATTAGAGCAAGCTACCTTCTTCCAAACATTGCCCCTCCGCCCATATAATACTGCAGATAATACTCCAAGAACAGCACCAGAATACTCCGCCAATATAGCTCTACATATACAACGAAACGAATGGTAACAACTAACAGATAGAGACCATGAACAAGAAAGAACATACATTATGAACGATCAAGGAAATAGAAGGAACCAAGTGACAGCATTTTTTATCAAGTGATGTAAGAAGAAGATCAAAGATCAAGTGGCCCACAACAAATAGATTTAAGTAAAGGGGTCCTAGACATTATCTCCAGGGGGGGGGGGGGGGGGGAGGGGACATCATAAGCTCCTAATTTAAGTTCAAGCCATTGGGATCTTTACCATGTAGAATAGTTTGCAAGAGATAGCAGATGATAAAACTTATAGCATTTTTTATGATGGATTTATAAGATGAAATTGCAACTTAGGTCACAGCTCAGCAATCTTGGAAAACTCGATTTTTACGTAATTAGCTGCTTATTCAGGACATTGCAAGAGTCCTCAATAGAATAAGGTATTGACTTGCCACACTTAATTACCTACCACCTCTCTTAGGCCATAAATTTGCAACAGTAAATAAGTTGCCCAAAGAGAAAATGATTGCAGCCTAGGGAATCATCCACAAATGCATATTAATGAGATGGCAGCTTGAGCATTTAGCTTGAACCTAAAGCACCTATAATGTGGTATGAGCCAACATATGAAGCATTGAGGGATCCAGAACAAAAGGACACAGTAAGAGAGCAATCCCAGTAAATTATGAAAGGGCCAAAGATACATACACAATACATGCAGGCATGTATTCCGCCAAAAACTCTTCAAGGGAAAGGTGTGTTATCATGGGGAACAAGAACCTTATTGTAAGATCTAACATCAAACGACCCTCTCCGGGAAGGAATCCAACAACGTCTATCCTCATCGCTCTGTCTTACTCTAACAAAATACAACAAAGTCAAAAGTGATGTAAAATGATCCATCTCTCATGATCTCTAAGAAAATTAATATTCCACTGATGGGCGGGACTAGAAAGCTTCAAATGGTCTGCCACAACATCATCCTTTAAAACGGGCAATGCTAAACAAGTCCGGAAAAGATGTCTTGAGAGTTTGAGCCCCACACCAAACATCATGCCAGAAACGGATTTTGGGGCCATCCCCCATTTCAAACCTAATGTGGCTAGAAAACTCCCCCAACCCCTCATAATATTCTTCCAGAGCCCCACTCCTTGCAATCCATGAACCTCATTAGAACATCACCCATCCCAAGCACTCTCATATTTAAATCCACAACCGCCCTCCATAAGGCCATGAATGTAGCGCCACAACCACTTCCCCAAGAGAGCCCAGTTGAACACAAGTAAATTTTGAACCCCAAACCTCCTTCAGCTATCGAAGTACACACTTTATTAACCGTTTATTTCTCAATCAAAATAGGAGAATATTACAAGGAACATTGTACTAAGGGGAGGAAGATTTCACCTCAATCTTATTATAATGCAAGGTCTCTATATTATCCAATAAATTGCAAAGCATCACTCTTCATGTGAAGAAAACCAGGGAAAAAAAGAAGAAGAAGGAATTAAGCATGCACTTGATAGGGAGAGTAGGCACTAGAAACACCCAGGTGTAAGTTGAAATCTTCATCAAGCATTAGAAAACCAACCTGACTGGTCCACATGATTTGAGGCCTTTTCCCCACATGATGAAGTATAAAGCTGTTATGCCACCGTTTATTATAGAAGGCACCACCTGAAAAGTGAATCTCACTACATAAGGAATATACTAATCATATGAGTAAATTTCTTTGATGCCTTTATCATGTAGTTACAGTGATAGGGATGTTTTTACTTAACCTGTTGATTTGAGAGTGGCCTGCCCTTCCAAGGCTTTTGCAGTATTAAAAAAAGGATGGATGCTGGTATCAGACAACAGAACAAAAAAAGAATGACTGGAGCTCCCGTCTGAGTCAAATAGCGGTACATGGAATAAACTGACCATATTCTCAAGAGGTTGCCAATAATATGGATTATCTGTAAAGGGGTGTGCCTACATGAACACAAAATCATTGGTATAACAAGTTTTGATAATCAAGAAGAAGCCAAGAGAAACACACGAAAATATTGACAAAATCTTTCTTAAAAAAGAAAGAAAGCAAGCGTCTTAGTTTTCTAAATATTAAAGGTCACAGTCAGATTTATTCCATCATATTATTCAGATATTCTCCCCCAATGGTAACTGGTAAAGGATATTCATGAGGAATGCATTAAAGGAAAGACCAGGCTACATATGAGGTAAAATGGAAAAGGAACAATTTATAAACACTTGCATAGCATAATATCAAGTCCATTAGCATCTCAGCTACAACATAAATTTTAATAAACCCGTAAACAAACTGCCGGGCAGGACAACCCAGAAGACCAGTAGCTAAACAGCAGTAGTGCCTTAAAGAAAGCTTGAATCCACATCGATCACCAATAAGGAAGCTTATTGCCAAACCAGCAATTAGAAGCGGTCTCCACTCAACATAGCCCAACATAACAGGTTTAGTGAGCATACAAAATTCAAAACATCTCTATGTCCTCCAAAATTGTTTTCAATTTCCCAGCTTTCCAGGAAACCAAACAGAACTCTAAGAGTCAATTGAAGTGCCCAAAAATCCCCATTTCTACAAAGAACATTAACAGCAAAAAATTATTGCACTAACCCAAATGGACAAAAAACAATTAACATAAGGCACTATCTCCAACTTCCTGAGAATGAGAAAGTGCAACAAAACAACGGAAACTCAATCTAAGCTTAGAAGCACACTAAAACAAAAACCTTCAACTTCAAAATTTAATTTACCTGAGGTTTCTATGGAACCAAGCATAGGGGTTTAGGGTATTGTGCATTACCTGAAATGGGGAGATCCCCGATCTTCAGAGACTTTCCCTGGAGACATCATTTTTGCTGGGACGAATTATGCACGAGAATGGATCTCTATGGCGCGTGGAACAATTATAATGCCAACAAAAATTAGATTAGCTTAACCACAGATTAGTTACGTGTTACCAAAACCCAGTTGAATCTCTCACAACTCACAAGCATGAAGCAACAAAGAGAAGAAAATCTCTTTCCATTTTTTTCCTCTTTCTTTTTTCACGATCTAACAGAAATGTGGATGCAAAGTTCTATTACGGGCCGGCCTGGCCCCTCATACTGGGCCGAAACCCCATAAGATTTCGTTCTCCAGGCTGGGCCTAGCCATTTATTTATTTTCAATTTTCCGAGTTCTGTGATGTTTCTTTCCTTTGTTTTTTTGGGATAATTATCTTTTGCTTTCATGAACTACAACGCGTTGACACTTTTTTCCTATGAACTACCAATTATGACACTTGACCCCATCAAACTACAATTTTATGACAAAAAGCCCAATTCCATCAGTCAAAAGTATTAAAATTGACGGTCAACGGTCATGTGCCATTTAAAATTTTTTTCTTCCACTTTTGCCCTCACTTCAGACCCAGAAAATGATGCTTATACCCTCCTAAACCCTAATTCAACATATGAAAACAATTTAAAATAAGGGCAAAAGTGGAAGAAAAAAAATTTAAAATAACATATGACTTGCATGTGATCGTTGACCGTCAATTTTAACCCCTTTGACTGACAGAAGATGGATTTTTGTCATAAGATGGTAGCTTGATGGGGTCAGATGTCATAGTTAGTAGTTCATGGGGGAGAAAGTGTCAAGGCACTGTAGTTTATGGGGGTAAAAGGTAATTACCCCTTGTTTTTTTGTTTTTTATTTCTTAAACATGTTGGACATGTATCAAATGTTTTTTTTTTTTTTTTTTTGACTTGTTAATGTTGTTGAAATTGTATCCACATGTTGACATGAATAAAATGAACCAATTTTGTAGGAAACATAAGTAGATGACGCCAAATTATTCTGGATAAGACCGAATTACTCAGGTTCAAAGTTGCAAAAATAAATTATTGGAACCCCCTCCTCCCCACCTTGTTCTTGTATACTTGTTTTTTTATGTTTGACGCGGTCTTGCTTAAAAGATAAATAATAATCACGACGTGATCGATTTGATGCTTCGTGCCAATTACGCCATAAAACATTTTATAACCTACAATTATGCATGTGAATATATGGTGAACAGTGAAAGTGTATATTGTTTTATCACTAGAATCTAATGGACATTGTATGGTGTGGGGTGGTTTTTTTTTTTTTTTTTTTATTCATCAATGTCACTAACATGCTGAAGATAACCTTATGTGCATCATGCCTACTTCAGAAACCTAGAGGATTACTATGTAGTTCGAACATAGGATGACAGGAACCAACCTTTGCAGAGACATAAAGATCAATGAATAGATTTATGTTCACTAGATGGCACACACATTATTGCAAGTAGTCACTTCTTTGTATCCTTTTGAGTTTTGTAGTCTTAGACATATATGCGTCAACATAGGGCCGCTACAACCAGTTTTGCTGGCAATATTTTTTATTGTCTTTTTTATCTTTCAGAGTCTCCTTTAAAGTTGGGCTCATTAGACGCAATGTGAGGTCCATAAAAAACCTTGAATTTATCTCTCTTAAAGATTAATTTTAGGTAAAATGACAGCTCATCGTCTGACAGTCTGAATTTATTCTTTCTTATCTTTAACAAAAAAAAAAAAAAGACTCACCTAACCTAGCTAGGCTAGATTCTTGCAATTAATGCATATATACAACAAGTCAATTCACATGTACTTCTTTCTCAATGCTCATGGCACAAAAAGGCTTTTGTTTTTGCTTTCTTTTTTTTTTTTTTGGTAATTGTCTTTTCCTCTATCAACTATAATGTATTGTCACTTTACCCCCATGAACTGATAACCCTACTGCTCGACCCTATCAAACTACCATTTTGTGCCCAAACCCCCATTTCCGTTAGTTAAAGGTGTTAACTCAGACGGTCAACCAGTCACGTGCGCCCCACATGTCATTTTGAAATTTTCTATTCCACTTTTTCCCCCCATTAACTACAACACATTGTCATTTTGCCCTCATAAACTGACAACCCTATTGTGGGCAAAAGTATGATAGAAAATTTTAAGATGGCATGTGGGACACACATGATAGGTTGACCGTCTGAATTAACACATTTAACTGACGGAATGGGGTTTTGGGCACAAAATAGTAGTTTGATAGGATCGGGCCGTAGAGTTGTCAGTTCATGGCAGTAAAGTGACAATTCGTTATAGTTGATGTGGGAAAAAGGTAATTACCATTTTTTTTTCCCTGTTTTAACTTGTTGGTCATATACACTACCTGATGACCAACACTAATATTCCATTGATCACCAAACTTTTCAATGATAATACTTGTGTTTCCATGTTTTCAATCACTTTTAATGGAAATGTTCTTAGCACACTACCTATATATTCTCTTTCTCAGTGTGCATGCACTTAAGAAATGCCAAGTGAGATATAGTCGAAAAAGGGTCAAAGAAAAAGGATCAAACTTAGATTGTAGAAACTTTAAAGGTTCATTAGCCTTTTTCATGTAAGAAATCCCACAACCCACATTGTCCCATCCTCTTGTGAGCATAATATGGCCCCATTCAGGCAGCTGTACTGCTTCAAACCCATATCTTTGGATCCAATGCATCTGCTATAGACTCCTTTAATATTGCTCCAAAAGTTATACTATATTAGTTGTTTTCAATCACTTCACAATTGAACTGGCAAAATCCATAAATTCTTTTTATCCATTTACTTGTGGGACACCTTCTTGCTAATCCTATTATTGGCTGTATTCATTTGTCATCATTGTTGAATGTCTGGCTGTCTCTCAGATGTAATCTGCATGTTTGAATCTGATGGGAAGTCGTCATTGGGTCTGCAAAATAGTACTGAAGGCCCAATAATTATTTGACAAACGATATTTTTGGATTTTCAAAAGGAGATATGAGCAAAGAAGGACAGCAAGAGCAATGCTCAGCCACTTACAATAAATGAGAAAGGAAACTTCAACCAGGAATTTTGTTGCTCACCTACCCAACTTGCAGAAAAAGAATAACATCTTTCTTTTACAGAAGTGACTTCCATGTATAGAATAATCACAGGATTGTGTCTCTCAATTTTCTTGTATAAATAGTCCATCATGTAATCATCAAACATCAAGAAAAATATACAGCTTGTACAAAGTTTTTCTTTAGTTGCTTATCTTGTTCGTTTTGTATCTCTTATTTCTAACATGGTATCAGAATATTGATATGATCTTTGAACGCCTATCATGTTCAAGCTCTAGCAAACAAAGCTTCTATTTTCTCTCTTATCGGGACAGGACTCCTTTGTTCCGAAGGTAGCAAAATCATGACGTTATCGTTGGTCAGAAAACGTCGTCATTGAAATCCATTTTCAATTTGGGTGTTTTTCTTGGTGAAGTGTGATATTTTTGCTTCCCCAATGTGTTTTTTTTTTTCACCGCGTGCAAACTTTCTAGAAGCCCAACGGTTACCAAGGTAATTTGGGCCGCGCAAACTTACGAGAGGCCCATGACCAAAGTCTGAAGCTTGTTTTAGCCCCAGGTGAGGGAATACCTGGAAGTCAATAAGACATAGTGCACCAGATCACTCTCGTGCCACATCATATAACCGCCCATAACCGTGCTCAACTACCCCCTTAGAGCATTCACATTGGCCTCAACAAATTAGTTTTTTGGCTATTTTAACTAGCAATGGAACAAAAATGCTCTACATCCGGCTCAATAAAATGACTAAGGATTTGTTGAGTTGTTATAGTTCTCAGTAAATTTGCTGAGCACTATAGCTCAACAAATCCTTATTTATATTAATAATAAAAGTAATCTTGCTCTCTTCCTTGGAAATATGAAAAGTAGATAAATAAATAATATTTTAAATTGGAAAGTGAAGGTAAATAGCTAAAATGTTGAGTCGGACGTAGGTGATTTGAAAAAGTAGATAGCTAAAATGGAAAAAATGTGTTTTTTAACTAAATATTTGTTGAGCCGGATGTGAGTGCTCTATTGGTCTAAGCCCATATTGCCACCTCATCCTGACGTGGTCCGAATGGGACATTGATTGAGGGTTTCTGGCCGTGGTCTATATTCTAGCTTCGTTGGAACGACGTCCAAAAGATACTTCACCCAAGGCTTACTTGCAGGTGTCTAGTCCGGATGGTTAGGGGCAAAATCATGATTTTTTGTGTAGGAGTTCGAACCTACATAAATAAATAAACACATAGATACACATAATCTCTCTATATGATTTATGTTACTTAGAATAGGCTTCTTCCTCTAAGTGTTTGGCGTGCAATCACAGTATCAACATTATGTAATATACATGATTATGGAATAGTAAATATCTACGAATTCTTTTTCTACCTTGCACACCAAGAGAAATCATGAACATATTAACCAAGTATAATGTGCTCACTAGTAGCTAGTTGAATATATAATGGATTGAAAATCATACAAGTGCCACATAATTTTGTCGACAAACTCATATGATTTACAAGCAATGTATCAGGCCCCTCAAAACCAATTTGTGCTTAATTAACTGTTCTTGCTGACATGGAAACATTGATACATAGGAGGCTACAAGCCACAATTTTCTTTTAGATGGTCAAAGGTATACAGCCCTTAAAGTTTACAAAGAGAGAAACAGAGATTACAGACTTTTTCTGTCTAGTTCTCGGCCCTACATGAAGTAATTCAAATATCAATAGCATGTTTTGCTAGCTAGTAATTGGAAAGAGACTTGTTTTGTGGGAGATAGGGGTAGGAGGCATATTCACGTGGCTTGCAGCAACTTCCGGAGTAAGGGCCATAAATCAGTCAAAGTGGCCATGTTGTGTGGAAGCGAGTTTGCTCTCCATATTGTTCCCTCCCCCCGTACTCCATGGTGTGTGCCTGGTGTGAGTTTGTCCCCTGCAGAGTTAAAACATTAAGCATCACTCATCTTAGAGCTACACTTGGACAATAATACATACACAAAAGTATATATATGTAGATATGCATAAACGGGTCAAATCCTTCGAACTCCGACTCGCTAATTTAGTGTTGGGTTTGTATCGGGTTCTTGTGTCATATCAAAAATTGTTATCGAGGTATGCATATAAGACTATATATGTCAACTCTAAGACCCGTTTAATTAAAAGGGTCAAACCTATTAATCCTAACTCGCTAAATTCATTTTAGGTTCATGTCGAGTCTGTGAGCTGTATCCAAAAATTTCAGCCGTAGATTCTATATATATATCTTCGAGTTGAAAGCCTCTAGACTGTTTGATCTTTATACTGTATTTCCCAACTGCAATTCAATATGTTAGGGAAATTCCACGTTGGATGGATATTGTCTTGGTTGTGGCTTTCTGTACATTTTGAGTTTCTTTTTTGGTGGAATTTATAATATGATATAAGAACCAGGTTTTTTTCTTTGTTGAACTCCACTTTTGGATGTATCTTTTAACATAACCCTCCTAAATCCTAATATGTTTGTTCTCGAAACAAATTAAGCTCCCCAACCTTATTTCAACTATTAGCAAGTTGGTCCAATGAAAATTAGAAATTACAAGTTTTCAGCAATTGTTTGATAAAGTACCTTTGCTTTTGCCGTTTCATCTGTCAACGAGACCAAGCTATAAGAAGAGCATGCAGCTGCAAGCTCCGTGGAAAGAAACTGAATTTCAGGAAGAAAAGAGAAGAAAAAAAAACCTTTTATTTGCTAGGCTTTAGATTTTAATATAACACAATTACAAATCACTTTCTTTCTTTCTAGCTCACCTCAACCTGATTCTTGAGTGAATGCACATAATTGATAATTTCATCTAACATCACCGCCATTCCCATTGCCTGTGAATTTCCAGTCCATGTTATAGAATATACACAGCATACAAATACACACAGAAAACAAAATTTACCTTGTGGCATCCAGGAACAAGGTCTTGCAAGCATCTCAACTTGTAATTGATTTTCTGCCTTCTCACCTGATACAAAGAAATGGTAATGATTTTGCACTTAGACTCTTCTCAATTCATGTTTTCTCCAGTCAGAACAACAGATAATAATCAATATCTATTGATTTTGCATACATTAATTCGACTAATAACATGCAAATATAAATACCCTTTCTGCTAAGCTGTGACTATCAGTAGCTTGACCTCTTTTTGCTCTAACATGAATGACTTCCTCTTGTTTGTCTTGTTCTTTCTCATTGCTCCTCTTCTTTCCTTTCTCTAAGCTCTGCAAATATCAAACCATAAATTATAAACCCAACCTTTTCCATAGAATGACAAAGGTCAAAGTTTACTAGAAAGAAGAGTAAATCAAATTAAAAAATGAAACGCACATTCTTTTTGGCAGAGTTACTATTATCTTTCAACTCTCTAGAAGCTGTTGAAGGAATGCTCTCTGAGCTGCTTGTTGATAGTTCCAATGCTTTTCTCTTCTTTCTCTCATGGAAATCATGTCTTGTTGAAGTGATGGTATGGACAATTGGCAGTTCATTTAAGCAACTGGAATATGAAGTACCTGGAAGATCATGAGCCAATAAGTCTGCCTGAGATTCAGGTTGTTGGAAGCCCAAGAAATTATCCACTGTGAACTCTGTAATATTGAAGTTCCCCATCATGCTTGCATTTGGCTGAATGAACTGGTTTATCGTTTCGATATCTGTATTTATTTCTGAGAAGGGTATGGAGGGTTTAAAACATTGCAAATCTTGTTCAAACTCAGCCATGGTGTTTAGATTATGGAGGGTTCCAGTGTGCATTTTATAGACAAAGGTTCATTATTGTGTTAAAATGTCTAATTTGGGTTTGGCTTATTACCATGTGGGTATCAGTGTAATTATGTTTTCCTTTACACTTAAGGAAGTAAGAGAGGGAAAAAAAAAGGCACATGGGAGCTCAAGTGGCAGCTTCATTTTCTGAGATTGATATCCTCTGGTAGGGTCCCTGCAAGGGATATACATGTATCCTTCCAGTAATGAGAGCCAATATAAACTTTTGGAGTTGGTTTGATATGTTTGGATATACAATAAAGTGGTTCTTCTTTAATTTCTCTCTCTCTTTTTTTTTTTTTCTTTTTTTTTCCCAACTTCTTTCCAAAAGAAAATGATAAAGTTTGGAAAAGTAAGGAGGAAGATAAGAAAACATTCATGGATGTTCATTCGGTCCTCTTTTTTATTTTGTCTTTCTTTTTTTTCTTTTTTTTCCTTTTCTGGTCTTGCTAGGGTGTTCTGGACTAATTTTGAGACAAGACTTAATCCCTATCTAACTAGGCTACCTCTAAACAGAACTCAAAACACAAGACCTTAAACATGTTGGTTATTTGCAAACGAAATGCTATTCATAAATTTGAAGGAAAAGAAACATTCAAGTTGTTTGTAGGAGCATTGGAGATTTGAGCACTCTTAAAGAAGTAAACAGAGAACCTAATAGCTTGTATAATACTCCATTTTTCATAGATAGGGAAAACTTGTTGAAGCTCTGGTAGCATTAAATACTGTGTCACCTCCTACCTGTTAACCTACCTGTTGAAACTAATGAGTCAAGAGTTCATCTCCACAACAAACCCTACAGGATAGGATAGCATCTGCTTTCTATTTATCTTAAATTGCATAGCTTTGAATTTCAAATGTTATATACTTGTATTCATACTCTTTGTTGAAATAATGATGAAGCTCTGATGATGTGTTGACGTTTGTGAGGAAAACTAAATTACATAAATAATAGCGGAAGCAAGAGAGAAAAAAAATAACACAAAAAATTTACAGGTGGTTTGGTGTTAGACATCTACGTCCGCCACTTTAAAGTTGGCCTGACCCAACCCTACACATTGAACACACGGCATGACTAGGCTGGTCAACCGATCTCATCAAAATTAATCTCAGCCGTTCATTTTGCCACACAAGCCCAATCTAACACGTGTCACCTTAACATCTCAGTCAATCGAGGCCTGTGGATAAGACATAAATTTTCAAGTTTCATCGCCGCTTTTCGGTCCTTTCGACCTAGCGCTTATGGGCATAATAGTGCTCAACTCATTTCTTAAGTTTTATAATTGTGCTCAACTGTAGAGTGTCTCGAAATAGTTGGGACTTGAGACAGAAGGGCATGGCTGGCAGAAGTAAGGTGAAAGATAATGGAAGTATGACATAATATGTGTTCATGGATATGTGTTCCCTCACCATGAATGACAAACCAAATCTTGTGCTTAATTTCGCACAATAAGATAGACTTTGCATATACGTGTGATTATATGGACAAGAATTGTAAGCATATATAGTGGTAGGTCATAGGTGAGATTACATGATTGAGGTATGCAAGGAAAGTTGATGAAGTGGGATTCTGCCTTGATTTGGTGTTTCCTTAATTGGCGATTAATTGATTTGCGGCTGACTCTCCTGCCAACATGAAAGGACGAAGCTCTCCAAATCAGTCTTGAGGAAATATCCTCTAATTCATTTCAAATAGTGTCAAGTGTCTATAAACACTTAAATGACACATAAATTTAGTCTAAATTAGTAAACTGCTATTAATGATATTAAGAATTTAGGCCTCGTTTGGTTGGCAGAATGTCTAGTCCATTGGAAAAGGATTAGCTATTACTGGGAATAGAAGAGTGTGGAATAGATTAGCTATTCCTATTCATTTGTTTGGTTGTAACGCTGGAATAAACTAGCTAATCCTATTATTTTGTTTGGTACAATGCAATATGTTGGTGAATGAAATCATATTGTGATCAAATTTTCTAAAATACCCTTATAATACAAATACAATTTATATTATTAAGGACTTTCATATTTTATTTTATTTTATTTATTTATTTATTTTTTTAGAACGTAAACAACTTTACTATAACTTCTTTTTCCTTTTTGTTTTTAATTATGTCAGGTATGTGGCCTTTTTTTTTTTTTTTTTTTTTCAATTATGCTACAAAATTATTTATATAAAAAAAATATAGTTGGAGAATGTACAAATAATCAAAAGAAATCAAAAAACAGATTCTATATTTGTATTTTATAAAAACCTTGCAAATTCTGTTTCTCCATCAAAGAAAAAAAAAAACTGAGAAAAAAGAGATACGAAGAAACAGAGAAAAAAAAAAAAGGTACATAAATAAAAAGACAGAGAAACGGAGAGAATAAAATCAGAGAGAAACGGTACAAAGAAGAGAGACAACATAGAGAAAAAAAAAAAAAAATTGTTTGCACTTGCAAAAATACTGTACCAAAAGAATCAGAGAGAAAATAGAAAGAGAGATAGAAAAAGAGAGAGAACGAAATATATAGACAGAGAAAAGAGAAGCGGAGATATATATATATATATATAGAGAGAGAGAGAGAGAGAGAGAGAGAGAGAGAAATATAGAAGAATCAGAGAGAGAACGAAATTTAATCCCACAAGTGGAGTTTTTTTGTGGCAATTTACACAATTAACTTAATCACACAGGAAAGGATTAGTTAAGCCACTCATTTTTGAGTGGCTTAGCTAACCCTGTGTGTATGAGATTAGTAGTCCCATGGGAATAAACTATTCCCAGGAATAGAGTGTTACCAAACAAATGACTAGCTATGCCTAGTGTTAGCTAGTCCAATCCAAAGGTCTATTCCGCAAACCAAACGGGGCCTTAATGTACATTTTAAATGTTTATAGACACTTGACACTATTTTAAATGGGTTGAATGATATTTATTCCAAACTGGTTTGGAGGAAATTTCTGTCCGAACTTTTATAAATTATAATTAATGGTCAAAATAACTCAAATCTAAGAAATCTAAATCTTCCATATCTTCAGTTTCTTCTTTGTCCCCTTGTTAGAAACTTAGAACAATAGAACCAGTTTAAATAACCCTGCCCACTTGGTTATCTTGTTTAATCACTTTCAATATGTTGAATTGTTGATGGCTATAGGGATATACGGAATAGGATCCTCTCCATTTCAAAATCTCTCTATTTTTTTCATTTAGTACATTTTGAAGGGTAGTGTTGTCCAAAAGTTTTAATGATAGTAGTACATTAAATGCAATACCCTTCAAAATATACTAAATGAAGGAAATTGAGAGATTTTGAAATGGAAAGAATCCTTTTCCGGGATATACGGAATAGGATCCTCTCCATCTATACTTGCACAACAATAAATGATATTTGGCATTCTTAATTAAGTGTTCATCTTTTAGCATTTTTATCTGAGTGATAGGGCATAGATCGGGGAAAGGACAAAGAAACATATATTAAAATTACATTATTTCATCTAGCTGTGATTTTTATTGTCACATTAGATAATAAGCAATTGGTACTTGAAAGTAAATGTAAACAATTATCTTTATTTAAAATATATGTATTTTTTTAAAAAAATATTAATTAAATTTTTCTATAAATTTAAATATAAGTTTTTTCTCAATTTCTTTTTCCACCGCTGTCACCAAGTGCTTCTGCTGCTTCTTCTTGACCGTTCTACATGATTCTTCGTCGATTTCTCTTGATTTTTCTAGGATTTTCTTGTCGATAGCAATCGATCTCTTCCGTGGAGGTTCTGCTAGAGAGAAACATCGAGGGATGTTGAATATAAACACCACGCCTCAAAATTAATTTAGTAATGTTGAGTTTAATGTAGGGTGATTTTTTTTTATGGATCTGGTAAAAGCACTGGTAGATTTACAGCTGCGGTAGTTTCCAAGAAACAAAGAAGTCAAAAATTAGATAAAACCAAAGCAAAAGCTGTGACGGTGAGTGGGGAATGTGTGTAATAGCTCAATTTCACGGCAATGGCTGCTCTTCTCTCGCTCCAGACCAAATCCCTTCCTCAACCAACACTTTGCTTCCCAAAAATGACAATGAAGCCCCGGGCTGTCCTCAACGGAGCTCGGAAAATGCCGGTACCCTACGAGCTAAAGCAGGGACAGGCCCGCATTTTTCATCAGCTCCCTTCTGGTCTGAACATGGAGGTCATTGTGCAGAAGGGTGTTGTAGACAAGGACCCAGATGAGAGAAACAATGAAAACCCACCTTTGGTTTTTGTCCATGGAAGCTACCATGCTGCTTGGTGCTGGGCCGAACACTGGCTTCCATTTTTTTCAGGTTGTGGGTTTGATTGCTATGCTATAAGCTTGCTGGGTCAGGTGGGTTCTCTCTCGCTCTCTCTCTCTCTCTCTCTCCCTGCATTTTTCTCCATTCTTGAAGCTCTGTTTGTATAAATTTGTGGCAATATGTGATTTTTTTTTTGGGGGGGGGGGAATAGCTATATCTAAGATGCTGGTGTTAGCTCTATCTTCTTTCTTGGCGTTCAATTGGTTTGAGTTTCTGTGTCACTTTTCAGTAAGTTGGTAGTGGTTCGTTACTCAAGCTGACTCTTTTTTTGAAAAAAAAGAATTACCCACAATCTTTATGTGTTAAAATTTGCAAATGAGAAATAATGTATGGAACATGTGCTAGGGAATTTGATGACCCATATTTGTTTAATCCTTTCTCCATTTTGAGAAAATGTGGAAAGAGAAAGGAACTATATGTTTCTAAAGGAATTTGATGACCCTTATTCTAAAACTCTAAAATTTTGAATTTTAGAATTTTCATCATTAGTCTTAGCAAGTACAGTTCTGAACCTTCTCAGCCTATATGTTTCTAAAGGATATGTTGCTGAGCCAGCACGGTTCTCAACCTATATGTTTCTAAAGTGTACATATGTGTAGCTATATGGAAATCTAAAGTTCCTTTTAATGATCATCTGCTTTTCAAGGTGATTATATCATTAATGGCACCAATGCAAAACAGCACTTCTCTAAAACCTGAATCTTTTTTTTTTTTTTGTTTTGGGCCGACTCTGGAACCTATATCAAACTACTGGAGTTACTATATTGTTTGTATGCAAATGTGGGGCTGATTTGGTATTTCTTATTCTTCTTGGTCAGGGTGAAAGTGATGCACCTGCTGGTTCTGTTGCTGGCACTCTTCAGGTATTTTAGCTCTCCATTGGAAAATGACTCCTTCAAAACGATAATTTTGATTGTGGTCATTCGTTGTTTTGTATATTCCATTGTTTCCATACCGGATATTATGTTCTTATTTTTCTTTTTCTTTTTCTTTTTTTTTCACCGTAAATTCTGCAGTAGACGCATGCAGGTGATGTTGCTGAGTTCATCAGGAATAAAGTATTGTCACCACCAGTGTTGCTTGGACATTCATTTGGAGGGCTTATTCTTCAGTATTACATTGCAAATATGAAGAATAACCAGGCTTCAGGTAATCTTTTAATTGGTTCACATTTATTTGATGAAGGTGAAGCAATACTCTAGATGGATGAGGCAAGAAACAATAAAGTTGTAGAATTAGAAAGTGCATTTTAGATCTAACTCAATTCACGTCTGCCTGAAAATATTTAACTGAAATAAAGCCAAAAACAGTTTACAAATATTAACTACAATGATAATCAATTGTAGTGTCAGTTATTATTATTGATAATCGATGGCTATGTTGATGCCTCGGTTTCACCCACTACAAGAAAGCAAAATTTTAGCAGCAATCAAAATCAATGTTAAAACCTTTGAAAACCACTGGTAGAAGTTATAGCAATGGTTGGAGAAACCGCCTCCAAACATCTCATGACTTCCACAATTTATCTGTTGCTATAACAGCAGTTTAGGTGACCACTGGGATTTTTTTTTTTTTTTTCCATAGTGGTGGTTGGCTATTGTGGCAGTTTGTATATGGGTTGCGTCCCTTTGCGCTTTTGATATATAATACTTTTACTTATCAAAAAAAAAAAAACCACTGTTATAGAGTTTTTGAAGGAGAACAAAGTATACTATCTTATTCTTCGAAGTATTTATAGCATTCTCTCCCTCTATGTTAAGATTCATCCATATGATATACTCCCAACCATCTTTGATTTTGATAAATGCAAATCTTTCTCCTGCAGTCACAAAAAAACACAATTGTTAAAACTGAGGTTAACAAAAATAAACGACTTTCTAAAATAATTTTCTGTAATGAAATTGATAAGTACTAGAACCCGAAACGAGCCCCATTTCCAGTGAATTAGTGCAAGCTACGTTGCCAAAAAAAACTAAACAAGTAAAAAAATTAAAATACATAAGAAACAAGAAAAACTCAAATTGAGAAATATGAAGAAATTCAAAAAATTTAACAACATCAATTTACCATTCGTAAGACCTGGACAATAGGCACATCAATCTTCAACTTCGAGCCTTATCAACCTAATCAAGCATCAACTTGAGGATCTATTATCATCCACAAAAAGAAATCTATTAAGTTTTTTTTTTTTTTTTTTCCAAAATAAATCGTGATTTTATTTTACAATTTAATCATTGATTGCAGAATTAAAAATAGAATGCATTATGATCCCACGTCAATGACCCACAGCTGGTGTTGATGTCAGAAGATCAACTCCACTAAACGGAGTAATCCTAATGACAAAACCCATGGTTTATATATAGTTATTTTTTCCCTGTCATTTTTAGTCTAGTTTTCAATTACTTTTGTGTCAAACAACCTTATGCACTTGAAGATAGAAAAAAAAATTGGAAAGCATAAATAGTTCCTACAGAATGCCTAGGAATAAACCAAATATGAAAATCTCATATTCCTAGGAATCCTATCAGATTTACATTCCTCACTTTTTTTCCCTTCTTTATGCTGACTGGACTTTATTCTAGGAATGGAAACTTTTTACCCCAAGCTTACAGGAGCTGCTCTTGTCTGCTCTGTACCTCCTTCTGGTAATAGGTGATTTTTTCTACTGTCTCATGTTTATGATATTTTACTTTTCTTTTACACGAACCAAGCTAGGACTGAATTTCTTCAAATTTTTTTTTTCAGTGGGTTAGTGTGGCGGTATCTCTTCTCCAAGCCTATTGCTGCTTTTAAGGTATCTACTTTCACTCTTTTGAGAAAAACAACATGGGTGCATCCTTTTCTTATTTATGCTCACAAACAACTGTTTTGAGTATCTTAGCTATACATCTAGAATACACTGGTGGTTACACGTTTGCCATAGGACTTCATAGAGTTGCATGTCTCAATTCATTATCTTGAAGAATGGAGGCTTAATTATGTAAAGAATGTTTGAAGCAAAACTTACATTGTTTATGTTTTTAGTAATCCATTAAATACTTCTAAATGCCGTGCTTGATCTTGCAGAAAATATGAGAACCTCTCAATCAATGTCTTCATTTTACTTTCATGCGCATTCTTACAGTAAAAATGAAAATCAGTTGTTATTGACTCAGACACAATCCATATGAACTTGAGCAGGTAACACGCAGCTTAGCAGCAAAAGCTTTCCAAACTTCTCTTCCTCTTTGTAAGGAGACTTTTTTCTCTGCGACAATGGAGGATCATCTCGTTCTACGGTTTGTTTTTTACCACTTCTCTTGAAGTCCATAGGCAGTTTGTTTAAAATTGCATTGAACAAGATACTTTATATCTTTAACTTTGAACCTTAGTTTGTGTATTGACATGCATATATTGCCTTGATAAACTGTTTCTGCATTGGAAAGTTGAGTGATGGCTTGTACCTTGAGTCAATGTCTACCAAACTCACCCTACCAGAGCTAATAGGTGAACCCTACTTGCAATTTTTTTAAAAAAAATTGTATATTCTTGTATAGAACCTCACTGGTAAGGTAAGATTTTTTTTTAAAAAAAAAATTGAAACTTGGTTGTATTATGATATGGCTTGAATTGATTGGTGGGTGCATAGAGCATCATGCATGACATCCACACTATAGTATATCCCATTATTGATTTGTGTGGCAAAGCTAGCCCTATGTTGAAAGGGTTTGTACTGATACGTTTTTCACTATTAGCTGACTTTTGGTTCAATGTTGAGGACTTTCTTCTGCCCTTCGTATTCGTCCTGACAAGGAACTAAGAGATATATAAAGTGTGATTGGTGTGTGTCGTTGAGTTTGGAAATTGAGAAAAATTTAAAGTAGAGTGAATTTGGGATTTGAATTTTACAGGAGTTTGTGATTCTATTGCACTCATGATCCAAGGAAGCTTTATACACATCTGCACTATATCCCAAAAGGACTAGTCGTAGTTACAAGTGGACCTTTTGAGAATCATTTATAAAGCCTATTTTCACCTAATAAACAACCAATGTGGGACTGAACACATGCCCGCCTTCACAATTCAAGTACTGTGTTAACTCTAACATTGGGTAAGTGTATCGTGAAGGCATGTATGTCCAAAGTACCATATTAATTGTGTAGAATGTGGAATATGACTTTATAAGTGGTTCCAAAAAGTTTCAATTGCAACCATGACTAATCATTTGGGGATATAGTGTAAATATGGCAAGAACTTTTTTGAATCATGGCAATCTTAATCTGCCTACTTTGATATTGACCAATAATTCTTTTGAGCTACTAGCCATCCATATTTAAAACTATTATGTTGACCAATAATAAAATACTAAATAACGTTGGTACCCATTAACTAATAATTGGAACTCAACTTGGTCTGATTTCCTACACTATATATATGGCCACTGTTAGGTTCTATTGATCATACACATGAACCAGAACCATTTTCACTATAGTATGGGTCTCATGGAGAAAGGTTGTATTATATTTATTTGGCATTCCTTTTAGCCCAAGAATTATGTATTTTTTTATTTTATTTTTACAGATCTTTATACTGTTTTTTCAATGGTGGATCTTATCTTCAACTTTTGTTTTCTGCAGTTACCAGGAGCTAATGAGAGAAAGTTCAAGGATGCCATTGTTTGATCTGAGGAAGCTGAATGCATCACTTCCAGTTCCTTCAGCGCCAAAAGGTTCTATTGAGGTTCTTGTGTTGGGTGCAAGTGATGATTTCATTGTGGTAAGCCAAAGTTTTAACACTTAAATTCATACCCACCTGCTCTTTTTTTTTTCTTCTTCTTCTTCTTCTCTCTCTCTAATTCTGTGACAGGCTCTGCCATTGCTGATCCTACATAACAGTCTCGAATCCACTGCTTCAATAATGCCTGTTTTTTTAACTCTTCCACTTAAGACTCTCCTTTTTAGTTCATTTGCTTTGGACCTGCTTTGATCGAGTCGAAATATTTTGTAGGATGCTGAAGGTCTCAATGAAACAGGCCGGTTTTATGGCATGTCACCAATCAGTATTGAAGGGGTTGCTCATGACATGATGTTGGATTGTTCATGGGAGAAAGGTGCAAAAGTTATCCTATCATGGTTAACTGCTTTAAAAAAATAGGACCGATATGACTGGGAACAAGCACACATTTTGTCCAATATATGATATCTGGCTTGCTTCCTTGAGTAGCTCATGTCAAGAGCCACACAAGTGCCAATTAAACTGTATTTATATCTTTCAAGTATTTCAATCTTCAGGCATCTCTCCCTTTTGTTACACTGGGGAAAAAAAAAACAGAAGATCGGAATTTTGGGGCTCTTTGGGTAATTAAGTGTTAAACATTTTCGATCAATCGTGAAACACTTTATTGTTTTGTGTAAAATAGTTTACATGTACACTTTCTCAACCCCCGTGTGCGCGCCAACATGTACACTACGTCTACGGCACACTCTGGACACTACATCTTCTGATGACTTCAACCCCTTCCCTTCGGAGACAATTGCATGGAAAATCCGAAAATGTTTTCTGGAAAATATTTTCAGTATGAGTTAAAAATGAAAAATGTTTTCAGGATGACAATTATACACTAGAAGATTTGTAGTTTTCTTGTAAAATGTTCTGCAGCTGAAAATGTTTTATGTCGAAACAAAGTTTAAAATTGTCCGGTCCCAGCGGTGTTTATATATCAATTCAATATAAGAGCTGAGTGTAGGTTCATGTATGTTCATTTGCGGTGGCAATTATACGGCTAATGGCATGTTTGAGATTGTGTTGGAGAGTTTAAAAAGTACTTTTAGTATATAAAAAGTTGTGCCAAACAAAAGTTGGTATATTTGGTAAAAAAATTTAGAAATACTTTTTTTTTTTAACTCTAAAAATGACCAAAACGAACTTTTGACAAACGCTTAAAAATAAAATTTTTGCCAAAAAAAATGTTTTTTTAACTTAAAAACTCTATATCTCAAATGCAATTCTAAAAAAACTCAAGAGCATGTTTGAGATTGCATTTGAGAAATAGAGTTTTTAAGTAAAAAAAAAAAAAAGCGTTTGGGCAAAAGATTCATTTTTAAGCTTTTGTTAAAAGTGCGTTTTGGTCATTTTTACGTTTTTTTATCTTCAAAAGCACTTTGAATTTTTTTTACCAAACGTTTTTTTTTTTTTTTTTTTTTTTTTTCAAACGAATTTTTAGGATGTTAAACGCACTTTTGAGGTCCACAAACGCAATCACAAACAGACCCTAAAACTAAAATGTATAGCAAAAATAAAAAAAACAAACATTTATTTTGATGAAATATGGGCCATTAGTTTGTATTATAGAAGATGTTTGAGTAAGCCGAATCCAAATATAAAATTAAAAAAAAATAAAAATAAAAAGGAAAAAAAAATAATAATAATAATAAGACTACGAGAGGGTCTTTTGTGTGATCAACCCACTCAGAGTTTAACATATCAGTATTGAAAAAAATTTGCAAAAAAAACATATGAGAGCAAAATATTGGATTGTTTCTCTCAAACAACACACGCATGCTCTGCCACCACCCATGCTGCCTCATATTGCCTTCAGCGGAGAGAGAGGGAGAGAGGTCCCGCTACTAGGGGGTGATTGTGGGAGAGAGATTCGGCCACTAGGGGTGGATCGCGGCCACCCCCAGGCCACCCATCGGGGGTGGCACGCCCTCATGTGCTGTTGCTTCTCCCCTCATCCTTCTAATTTTTCTTTTAACTTTCATTCTTTTTAATGAGAGAAGAATTATTTTGGTATTCTGTTCTCATTTTAAGTTTGTGTAATAAGCGGACGTGGCAGTTGCTGAATGGTGTGTACAAAATTCCTCCTTTATGCACTGGCTACACTGAAATTATTCTCTTCCACAACGCCTTTCACTCCTATAAGCTTGTCCTCATAAAAGCCTAGCTTCCACTCGCTCGCCTCGTTGTCCACAAAGCTTGAAGCCTAGGGGTTTTTCCTGAGCGCAGCAGAGCTTTATCGGCCTCGGCTTCATTTCACGGTGCGTACCTAAAAGAACAAAAGGGTTGCCTTCTTTTCCGTTTTCTTCAACTGGGTCGTAATTAAATTCTTGTATTTTTGTCTTGAGTCTGTGATTCAAGCTCTTGCCTTTTTCTATTTGAAAATGGTAGTGAGGTTCTGTTTGGTTCCCTGAAAAATTGAGGGAAAATAACGAGAAACTAGCTAATGTTGATGAGTAACTTTATAGAAGTAACTGTATACACTTGGTGTTGATATTGTCTTCATGGGGATCTGATGGGTTAACGTAAGTATTTATTTTCTAAGGCCTGAATAAATATAAGAAGTCTTTTTTTTTTGATAAAGAAAATATTGACATGAGTTGATACATGGGATTTCTTTCTGTAAAAATAGATGATATATAAGCTAATTTTTGCTTGTTTAGTAATTTGGATTTATTGTTGTTGTTTCAATGAAGATTCTCGTTAGAGATGATATTTGAGTTCCGCTATTACCATTTAATCATGAATATCGTATTGTTAATGATATTACTTTACATTATGATCATTTTTATGGTTGTTATTTGACTTGTTTATCCATATAGAATGGATTGTAGTGCTTGGAATATTGGTTTAACAAATTAAATGTCAATGGGTTTATGTGTGTCTGTTTGTAGATCAAAATACATTTTAAATAAAACATAAGCAAGTAGTTGCGATAATGGGCTCATCATTTTGGATCCTGTTTTAATGATGCCCTTTTCATATTTTTAAAGGGGGGTTTTGATATTTGGTTCCTGAGTACAGTGAACAAAAGAAATAAGAAGTTTATCTACATTGTTTCTTGTTCCTGCACTAAACAAAAAGAAAGAAAACTTCAAGCAAGCCAAAGAAATCTATTAGGTTGACTGGAGATTTTTGTTTCTTTCAGGTCTTTTTAGATGGATTTCGAGACTTAAAAACTCTTGTTCAGTTGTATTTATATACATGTGGGTTGTTAGCTACCACAAAAGCATAAAGGCTCTATATTTGCAACTGCTCTATATTGAAGTTGAATGTTCATTTGGGGATCAAAATGCTGTTAGGGTATGTGACTGGAGTATAGAGTACACCTTCTATCTTAATTTATCGATCAATCAAATTCTCTCTTTTCAGTTGTTAGTTAACCTTTTCTATGAAGTATGAAGCATAGTTGAAACTTTTTGGGGAGCCCATTGTAAAATTATCTACCATCTTGTTAGGGAATGTTTCATGGATGTTTCTTTTATTGGAAAAAGAAAATGTAGGAAATCTTTCACATTCTGAACAACCTAACATCACCGACAAGGTTACTGCCAATAGCCTCATTTTGGAAGCTGTTGAAAGAACACTAGTGTGTTAGTAAGGATGTGATTAACTGTAAAGAAGTATATAGAGATAATAATCCATGTTCAACTGTTTGTTTTTCTCTTGGTATATTAATGGTCCCTTCCCTAGATTAGCGTAAATTTACAAATCTTGCCCATTCATCAGGTCTGTGAAGATGTACTCTTCAAGGAAGAAAATCCACAAAGACAATGATGTTGAGCCCACTGAATTTGAGGATACCGTTGCGCAGGTTAGATTTTGTGCCACTTTCTAATAGCTGGTGTTTCATAATCTCTGCCAATACAATATATTAAAATTTAATGCTTGGTGTATATGCAGTACCTATTTGATTTGGAGAACACCAATCAGGAGCTAAAAAGTGACTTGAAAGATCTCTACATCAATTCAGCAACGTACGTGCTCCGACGAGTTTTGTATTTTCTAATGGTTTGTAATTTTTTTTACTAATTATGAGGATAACCTATTTAATTCCACAGTCAGCTGGATGTTTCTGGAAATCGCAAGGCAGTGGTGATATATGTTCCCTACAGATTGCGGAAGTCCTTCCGCAAGATTCATCCTCGCCTTGTCAGAGAACTGGAGAAAAAATTCAGTGGCAAGGTAATGTGTTATTCTTTTTATTTCTATGCATTCTCATTGATAATGTGATTTGTTGTCAATGTCCGGACCTTGTTTGGCAAGTGACACAGTGTGATGCTATAATGTGTTTTCTATTAACTTTCTTTAACAATGTAAAATAGTCAGAAGTTATGTTATTGTGATTTTTAACAATAATTTTGAACATCACATGGGATAGTGTGGTGTGCAAAGGGTGTTGGCAATTTGCTCTGGGAATTAACTTTTGAACTTTGAACTCCATTTCATCTTAAATGTGGCTTGATGTACCATATCTTTGTTGATTAACACATCGTTAGTGAATTTTTTGTTGCATTTGTTACTTTTGGCAGGATGTTGTTGTGCTTGCTACCCGCAGGATTGTCCGACCACCAAAGAAAGGCTCTGCTGCTCAGCGACCACGCTCCCGCACACTAACAGCGGTCCATGATGCTATGCTAGAGGATATAGTGCATCCTGCTGAGATTGTTGGCAAACGCATCAGATACCGAATTGATGGGTCCAAAGTAATTAAGGTGATTGCCAAATTTAGTGCTCTAGCGATTGAACGGATCGATGAGTGCAAAAACTGATTTATTTATTTTTGTTATCATCAGCCATCCTAATTGTTGATGTCTGTTCTCGTGTCAGGTTTTCTTGGACCCCAAGGAGCGGAACAACACCGAGTACAAGCTGGAAACCTTTTCTGGTGTCTACAGGAAGCTTACTGGGAAAGATGTAGTATTCGAATATCCACTTAACGAGGCTTGAAAGGGATGCTATCGTCGGTTTTTGTGTTTTGGCACTGCTATTTCATTTTAGAGTTACTATAATTGCATTTGAGTAGGATTCTGCATAAAAATTTTGACACCTTGATATTTGGTTTGATGTCCTTTACATAAGACCAATGCTACTGGTGTGAACCTCCTTCTCTCGATGTGCGTAATTCTGCAAGCCAAGGATGTAGAACTATCTATTTAGTTCGAGTTTGGTTGTAGTTTTATCTGCTATCATCAAATAGGGTGATAGTAATGAAGTGCTCTTCAATAGTAGTCTTATTTTTGTGATGCATGTGCTAGATAAATGAGTAATCTTAAGTATTCAACTTTCATCTTGCTCATCTCATCTCATTGGGCTAATGTGAAAGGGCTTGTCGGTTCTTGGATTATTTTATTTTTTAATAAAGATTGATTTAAGAGTTGATGGCCATCGTTACATTAGCCTATTGAGATGAGACTTAAGAGAATGTGGCATTGCTCATTGTGTTTAGTGTTTTTACCGGGTTGTACTCTGTTTTGCCTTGCATTTAATTCGGTTTTAATTTTGGATTTTGAAACCATTAGAATTCCAAGTAGTTGGCTCCTTATTGCCCAACATTAGCATCCAATATTAGTTGGTTGTACATGTAATGGGAATTGGATTCTCTCGGTTTACCTTCTTTTTGTAAAATTATAGTATCACCTTCATTTTTTATTTTATTTTTTACAATTTTTTAAAAGAACTTTCTCCTCTTTTGTTTATTTAAACGGGAGAGGATCCAATTTTCATGAAATAGGAATAAAGGCTTTGAGCAATCTCTTTCGGCTAGTTGAATGGGATGAACAACACTTTCTATGTCACATTGTGAGTAATGTTAGGTGTCACATTTTCATCAAAATGGAAATGCTTTTTCTTTACATTTTTGTGGGGATAATGAATGGTTCTCCCTTTCACTCATTGTAAAAGAAAAACCTTTTCACCTGGATGAAATCTAGATGAAAAGGTGGTATCTAGTATTACTCATCGAAACTATTGGTGACCTTAAAAAAAAAAAAAATGTGGTCACGAGAAGGAAAACTCTTGCTTTTACATGAAAGAAATTGGGAGTATTAGTCACAAAAGATAGCTGCCGGGCAAGGTAAAAAGTATATCATAATTGTGCCATGCTACTATTTTTGAGATTATGCAATTTACTTAAAAAATAAAATAGACACAATTTATATGATTAGCTTGTCACATGAGAGAGCGGCTAATTCACTATATTGAAAGCTCACTCCGTTCATATGACCTTTATACTAGAGACTAGTTTTGTTTTGTTTTTTTAATCAATGGAAAGTGTTGTTTTGTTTGCTTGCTAAAATGAAATTAAAACATTATGTTACTTTCATCTCATGTATGTTAATGTACATTCAACCTTTCATTCATAAGATTATCAACAATAGTTGTTTACTTGATTGGAAATAGATTGGCTAGCAAAGTGGAAAACATAGGCAGTGTTTGCCAATGGCCTGAGTTGATACTGTAGCATTTTTTTTTAGGAATATGTGTTTGATTAGTTTTAGTGAAAATATTTTGTGGGAAAAAGTGAAAAAAAAAATTATATGCAAAAATGTAAAAAAATTGTTTTGTAGTGATTTTTTTATTTGAATAATAATAATAAAAAAAAGATTGATGTGGTATAAAAAGTAGAGATGTTGGGATTAATTTTGAGGTGAAAAGATTTCTTTTTTGGGATTGAGGGAGGGCCTGATACAATACCAGGTACCAGCCACTGTACCAGGCCCAGGCTCTTGGCAAACACTGCCATAAGCTCTTGTTTTGAAGTGTTTTTATTGTTAGTTTGAAAAAAGTATTTTAATGTGATGTTAAGGTGAAAAATGATTTTGTGCTTTTTAAGAATATTTTCTTTGTTGACTTATTTGTTTTTTGTTTTTTTTTTTTGAGAAAATAAAAAATAAAAACAGAGGACAGCAAAAATGTTAACAAAAGTAGCCAATTTAACTTCTGAAGCAGGACATAAGAGAAAAAAAGGTATATATTCAAGAGATTCTCTCTCTATTTCACAAAGAGGACAAGTAATATTGTAAACCTAGAATGAGAGTGTCAATTTCATCATCATTTTGAGCATTTCATTCATTGGAATTAGGTTTGCTTGCTTGCTTGCATTTGTTTGCATAATATGAGAATTATTGAGCAGTCAAATCGATCAAGATTTGCTAAGGTCATGGAAATTCCACAAACTGATAGTGCGAATGCCATTGGCTTGGATTTATCATTAAATCGAGACTAATATCCATGGTTACGTTGATTTATATGAAACGTATGGAGGGTGTATCTGTTTCACCAAATATTTGCAGACCAAAATATAAAACGGGTAAAGATTTCAATGAAGAGTAAAAAAACCTGCAAGATCTTACTACCAAAATAATGACTCTTTATTCCTTTTATTTTTACTATAACTCATTGCTCATGCATGCAAATACATGAGCTGATGTTACGTAATAGAGACATTTATAAACAACATTGCAGCATTATGCGCGCCAAATAAATTAGTTATTTACTTTTGACCTAAAGCAAAAGAGGTGCTCTTCTATTGAAAAAACCTGCTGTTCACTCCAGCCCTATACAACTGCAATTCTGATGCGCTTGTAATGCTAATCTCAGTGTTAGCAGGTGCAAAAACAACATCTCCCTCAGTAACCACAACACCTTTCAATGATCCGGCATGCATTACTCCCTCCCCAACCATGACCAAGAAAACGGACGGGCCTGGGACGGCAGGAAAAACTGTTGATGCCCCATGGGGAAGGATACAGCGATCAACCTCAAATTCATCGAAAGGTGGCAGGTACCTTGTTACATATGAATTCACAGGAATTCCTTGCAGGATTTCAGGCAAGCCCTGCAGCAGAGACAAATATTGTTTTTTTTATTCATGTCTTTGTCCTAACATGCAGTCATGCAAGTTTTTCTATCAAAGGAGTTCTAGTATCCTTCAGGCGAGTTGGAAAAGATTACAGTAACTTCACTTGTTTCCTTGCACCAACAACAGTGAAGCTGCAATTAGCTCAACATCAATTTACTCCATTTAAAAAGGGGACCAAGGTATAATGAGCATGAGAATACGTTTATCCACCGGCAGGTCTGTCAGAACATTAATTGATTCCATACTATACAATGACCAAGATTCTTGATGACTAGATTGAAATAAGGGTGGGTTGAAATAAATCCATAGAACCCCACATCGAGGCCAAAAACACAGATCACAAGTACTAGTGGATAAATTGCTTGATGAACTCTGTCTACAAGGTTGCCAAAGGAAATATCTAGTTCCAATAATACAAATAGAACATCCAATCAAAACATGATCATACTCGAATAGATTCATTACCTGTTTGTATGTGAGCATGGAACAAAGAGTTTGGACATCTCGGTGCTTGGGAGTAAGGCCAGCCCGCACAACATTGTCTGAAGTCGCCATGCATTCGATGCACTCACCAAATATATATGCATGGGGTTCATTTGCCCCAAGATACAATGCTTCACCAGGATTAAGCTTCACATAATTAAAAAAGAATGCTGATATGACACCAACATCACCTGGATATTGCTTTTCTAACCGCAACACCAGCAGTTCCTTGTCTGTTAATTGCCTCACCTGAAGGAAAGGAAAAAGAAAGGTCTTACCAGTAAACAAGAAGATGTGAAGAGAGTGACAAAAAAAAAAAAAAAAAGAAAGTTGCTCATCATCTCAAAAAAATGTGAACTACCCTGTCATCTTAAACTATCTTCTGATAAACCTACCTTTGCATTTCATGTTATCTCTATGCATGTTTCCCTCACAAATATCAAGTTGATCAGAGAACAAACGCCATCACATCTTGAGTGTTGAAAATTGACATTTATTCATATAAAGCAAGGTAAGTTAAGAATTCAAGAGATATAATCAACAGATCGATTTAATAATGGGCAGTTTGGCACGCATGGTGGGGTACATAGGGTGCAGTTGATCCAACTGTGGGTTCACAAAAATGTATAACTATTGAGTGGTGTGTATGTAGCTGAAGTTTACACTGGCACAACTCTCTCTCTCTCTCTCTACCTATACATATTGCAAGCTCTATAAGTTGAGATAGATTTAATCAAACTCTGTTACCAGTATTTTCTTCATGGCCACCAGTGACTACAACCTATAACTTCCATTAAGGAGACTAACTATGCCAACACCATTTATGGTCATTTTTGGGTTGTAAGACATCAAACTTAACAGGTTTTTCTAACATGGTAGTTTTCTTGTCATATGCAGCAGGAAATGAGTATCTGCTTGGAGGGTACGCATAACAATCAAATCACTCTACAGGATAAGAGCATAAAGAACTCGAAGAAAAAAAAAATCCTACTTATAAAGCCAAAAACAGTGGAAAATTAGTAATGAGTAAAATTTCCAACTGACCTGACTTTCTTTGTGCAGGCGACTTTTTATCTTGGATACTGCTTCTGTTATTCTCCCTTTACTAGCCAACATGAGTTGGGTGAAAGTTGATCGCAGAACAGATTTTGCTTTTTCCTCCTCATCCTGCTCGTCAAGATGCAAGATTCGGTTTGCATCTGCACTACCAACTAGTTCTACAATCTCAGGAACATTACGAAGCACATCCTTGAGTTCCTGGAAAGAAAATAGCAAGTTGTTCCAAGTAAATGATAATGACTTTGGGAATCATCAATATGTTTGCAAATATAGAATACAACCAAGTTTTAGAACCGAAAATGGGAGGAAGAAATTGCAGACCCAGCAGCAGAGAGAGCAACCCCAGGGGGGGGGGGGGGGGGGGGGTTGAGGGGGATGCACATAGTCAATTGAAAAAAATAATAATAGGAATGCCTTTAAAAAGTCAAGTTTGTTTACAGTTGGAGGAAATAAATCTCCATCAGATCTGCTGCACAGACTCAGATGGTTAATGTGTTTATCCTTCTCCTATCCAGGTTTCTTTGGAATTGCATGCCATGAAACACAAGAAACTATCACTAGTATGAGCCAAATCTCAACAGCTAGAGCAGATGGGGCACTGAAAAATAAATCAACTGGAAAATATATGAACCTAGACCCCTGGCCAAATTAGAGCATGGGTTTCAGGAAGCCCATACATGATGAAAATCCTACTTATGAAAACACTCTGTGTGTCCCACACACCGCACTAACAATCCCCAGGCAGAAGTAACCAGTCTTCAGCAATGATGGGATGACACATTTCTTTTTCTTTCTCTCTCTCTTCCCACATAAGAAAATACTGGGAAATCCACGTTTGCCATAAACTGTCAAGATCAGAGCAAAGCTGGTTAATGGTTAGGGATTCATCTTGCAAGCTGAAGTGCCACGCAAGAAACCCAAGGGAACTACAAAGTAGTCAATGGTTCTCCATGAATCTCAAACAAAGAAATTTACGAAATTTGTCACAGTACCATGTAACAACGTTCTTCCAAATTATAAACATTTAACTAGGGATTAGATGGGCATCACCAAAATCATGAATCAATCATCTAATGAGTAGAAGTAAAATAAGTGAAATGTAAGAAAATAATAATAATAATAAAAAAAAGTAAATAAAAAAAAAAAAAAAAAACGAAGGCAAGAATGAGGAAGATAATACAACAAGGTACCAATCAGGATTTATAATTGAATAAAAAAGGTACAGTCTTATCCATTTTGAAAGTAACCTATTACAGTCATTATGCCTTTATGACAATCAAGTGGTGAGCCACACCAAGTTCATAAATGCCCCCATCATCCCAAAATTCTTCACAAACAAACAATGCTGAACTTAGTGCTTCGATCCAGAATACCAGCAAAAAAAGAATGAAAGAAAGAAATATCTAGTCAAAGATCCACATATGCAAAGCAACCTTGGAGTTCATAATACCTCAAGGCTGATAAACCCACAAAGGGCCTCAAACTCCGTTATTGCCAAAGCCATCTCGGGCTTGTGATTATCGTCCTTGTACACATCCGGCCGCGCCTTATGCATCGTCCTCGCCAACTCCTTATCGGGATGCGCCTGTATTGACAGCGCTTTTGCCACTGAAAGCACCTAAAGTCCCATCAAAGAGTCAAAATCCCACACCACGCACACAACTTTTCCATGAAAAACACAAATTCACATAAAACCCCATGTATATTTAACATAAAAATCGCAAAGTCCATAAGAATCAGACCCCAAAGCCCAACCAGAAATTCCCCAAAACAAAGCAAAATGCATCAAACACAAATTTTCATTCACACAAACTCGTACAATTGTACCTTGAACAAAAACGGGAGATCACAGCCCCACTCGTCCAAAACCTTATCACCAAGCGCACCAGGGTTCTCCAAGACCCAGGACTTCAAGCTGACACCCTCTGACCCGACCGACACGCCATTGTCGACGCTTGTCTGGACCACGAAGGAGGGCCCGGACTCGTGGGTGCCCATCCATAACTCCGCATAGGGCTTGTCCGGCTGGATCTCGGACCCCGTGTTCCGAGCAAATAGGCCAGCCACCCGCGAGTGCTGACCCCGACGGCCCCAGTCGTAGCACTGGACCGAGCACCGCAGCCTCTGGAGCTTCCTCTGCTCCCTCAACAACGAAGTTTGCGAATCCATTGGTGGAATAGAACGCGTAAAAGGGTCTATATATACACAACTAGCCGTAGAGGTGGTGCGGGAATTGGTGGTACTGGTATATGCTCGCCATTGGGAAAAAAGTTTGGGCCTGGTTGCCGCTTTTTGAAGCACCTCGAGAGAGGGAAATAGCTTGGCAGAGAGAAAGAAAGGGACCCCTGAGTAAAGACGAAGTTTTTTGACGAAGAGATAGAGATACAGAGAGAACGTGGGGTCTCTCTAGTCTTATATTTCTCCTTCGCGTCTTCGACGAGATTAATCTTCGCTGAATCAACGGTAAAATATGGCGTATCTTACAATTTGGAGCGAGAATAAAGGGATCGGAAGAGAGCCAGCCACGACATATGGCTACAGCCGACAGAATGTGTGTTGAATCGTTGGGAGTTATGGGGATAATTTATAGCGGCGAGAAGGACACCGACAAGGATTACTGGATAAGAAGCTTTGAATTTGTACTAGAGGCATGACAGCGACGATGAATGCAAGAGATTCCGCCGTTATAATTAAAGAGAGGACTGTTGGGTCGGGTCGGGTTGGGTCGGTGGAGAATCTTTCAAGATTTTGATGCCTTGTTGCTTGGGGCGTGATGTGATGGTGTGGTGAATTAGTCAGTGGTCAATACCTTCTACGGGATGTATGGGACCCATGACACAACATCACATGGCCATCCGATTAGCATTTTGGGTCAATTGGACAGATCTTACGAAAATCTAGACTGTCATTTTCTTTTCTTTTTATCTATAAAAATAAATAAAAATAAAAAATAACTTCCCCAACCTTTTTAAACTTTCAGGCCTTTTAAAAACATTCTTAAAGTTTAGGAAAAATTACATTTATACTCTTAACTTTGGGACGATTTATAATTTAATATTTAAAGTTTTAATTTGGACAATTTACTCTTAAAGTTTTAAATTTTTACAATTTGACTAATATTATTCTAACATTTTTATATTGCCCCTAATTTTTTTTTTTATTTAAAAAAAAAAACAAATTTGAGGGTGCAAAAATGGCCAGATGGCCAAAGAGCTGGCTACGGCCGCCCCGAATTTTTTATAAAAAATTAAAAATTATAGACAATATGAAAAGTTTTTGATACAATTAGTCAAATTGCAAAAATTTGAAATTTTGGGGGGTGAATTGTCAAAATTGAAATTTTAGGGTCGAATTGCAAATCACTCTAAACTTTGGGGGGTAAAATATAATTTTTCCTAAAGCTTAAAAACTTTCAATTTTATCCTTAGAATGCTCAAACTTCTAATTTGATACAATCTACTTCTTCGGTTATGATTTTGCGTTAAATCCTATGAAAAATAATAAAATACCCTCAACTTTTTATTTTTTATTTTTTAATTTAACAGGAAATTATGAGTAAATTTATAATTTTATAAAAGTTTCAGGAGTATAAAATGTTATTTCATCAATTTTAATGTTGTTTAACGTCAAACCCTAATAGAACGCGTACGTAGATTACATCAAACTAAAAATTTCAAGGGATGAAATTAAATATTTTTGAATTTTGAAGGGTATTCTCAAAACACGAGAAAATCATGAAGCTTTTGTTAAGTTTTTCCAAAAAATAATACATCATACTTTATAAATTTGAAATGAATAAAATAATATTTTTTTAATATGTCCGTACAAGAAGAATGAGAAGATGATTCAAACTAGAGATCTCCGTTTAATGATATGATAGTTATTTCATTGTTTAGTTTGGGTCGGTAGACTAGTCGTGACCACCCACATGGCGCATTAGGGGAAACAATAATTAGAATTAGGGTATTTTAAAAGATTTGGACAACATATAATTTAATTCCAATTAAATTTTTTTTTGTGAAGAATATTAATGGTTATACTTATCCATAGTAGCCCAATAATTCATAGGGATGGGACCAAGACAAATAACACGTGCATTGGGTTATAGTTTATGCTCGTATGACAAGAGATTTTTTAAAAATAATTTTGAAGGGTGAACGTGATTCACAAGATTGAGCATCTTTTTTTTCCTTTTCTTTTAATTTTTAATCCCAAAAAAATATATGTAAACATGGGCATTTGATGTAAGCATGAAATTAACTAAAAAAATGTATATAAATTTATACATCTTATAACTAAATGGTTTGTGAAGTTGTGATCTTAAACATTTGATTTTGATTGATAACCCTTTGGTTTGACTTGTGAACAGTTTTCTCCTAAAATCATAAGATGGAAGATCATGCTGGGGTGGCAGGATTGGTTTAATATATACATATTATTTTGAGGCATAAGATGGCAAATTTAGGTAGGGTCTTTTGTTTTTTGTTTTTTGTTTTTTTGTTTTCAAACGTGTAAAATTCATATATATATATACCCTATTATATATATATATATATATATATATATATATAATAGGGTAAAGTCCACTTAACCCTCTCAAATTACCACTCCGATGACAATCTACCATTAAAACTATCAATTATGACAATTTATTCCCTAAATTACCAAAATAATGATAATGTAGCCCTAATGCTAGAAAAATGATGAAATTACCACTATAGAATTTTTAATAAGATAAAAATACTCTTAAAATTTTGAATAAATAAATAAATTTTAGCATTTTTGTTTTTATTTTAATAAAGTTAATTTCATCATTTTGTTAAAATTTAAGGTACATTGTCATTGTTTTGGTAGTTTGGGGGGTAAATTGTCGCAATTGATAGTTTAGAGGGTAAATTGTTATTGGAGTGATAGTTTGAGGGGGTTAAGTGGATTTTACCATATATATATATATATATATATATATATGAGACATTTAATTTAATTTAAACAAATGTCATATTTTGTGTTGAGCAGCCTCTTTGCAAAAAATAAATAATTTTTTTTTTCATTAAAAAAAAAAAAAAACTCGGAACACGAAATTTTATAGAAAAAGAGAAAGGTTAAGGGGCGTCTTTGCAAAACCCAATCTTCACCAAAATAGGGTTTTAGGCACCCTCTCGAGGCCTGCAGTTGAAGCTCCCAAACCCTCAGCGTCAATGGCGGAATCCATTTGCAGAGCACTCCGAGACGGTGCGCTCGAGGGGGAGCACGCACCGGCTCTCACAATTAAGGACTCCATAGCCTCTCCTTTCGGGTTCCATGTCTTCACCCACGTCCTCACCCAGCTCTCTTCCCAAATTTTGGCGGGAAAATCCCAGTCACGGTCAGTTAGGGTTACAAAATATTGTACTCTGATCCTAAATTCTCAATTTCCCGTTCATTAAATTTGTCAGTGATCCATCTATTGTAGTGGTCTCGTGCTCGTAGCTCTCTCTCGGAGCCCGTCGTTTTATGTGGATTTGCTGAAGAGGAGAGGATTTGATGTCGCTTCGTCCAAAAAATGGTGAATCATCTTAACCAATTCATTGTTATTATTATCACGATTATGATTATGATTATTGTTGTTATTACAAGCACTTTTATTTATATATGAATTTATATGAAATTATTGTTGCTGAGCACATGGTTGCAGAACGTGTCAATTCAATTTGCAGAAATTGTAACTATAATTATTAGTATTATTATTGTTTTAAAATTATGTTATGATTGATGAGTGGGGACTTTTGAACTCAAATATTGGTACAGGATTCAGATATTGGATTGTTATACGGATCCTCTTGGTTGGAAGGATAGGCTTGTGGAGTCTGGAAACATTGCGCATCTTTACAGCGAAGCTTCCTCCGGAGCTAGTTTGTGTAAGAACGTGAAGGATATGGACAAGTTGTTCACCTCAATTATTGAGCTGGGGAAAGGTGTGGTGTACTCTTTACTATTGGAGTGTCCATAAGAGGCATGCTACATGTATAACTCTTGTTTATCTGGTCCAACTCTTTTTCAAATCAATGTGGGTCCAACAAATTCAATGGTTGATTTGTAAAAGAGATGGATCCAGATGAACAACTGTACAATAGGCGTAAAAAAAAAAGGATTTCTCTTTGCATAATAGTTTCAGTGGGTGCATCTTTTTCATTTGATATGTCTGTTTCTTAGTGTGGCTTTTCATTGGAATACAGGGTGTATTTTGTTGGCCCCTTGGCAGTGTAAGGGGTGGGATTGTGTTGGAGTAGGTCTTAGGTTTGAATGTTATTAGTTAAAAGGGTGTCTTTTTTTGTTATTGTTTTTTCACTTGAATATTGATTTGTGGATGGTACTAATCAGAAAAAAAGAAAATTGATTTGTGGTTGCAGGATTAGTTGGACAAGGCAAAGTTCGTTTTTGTGTTGCCATAGATCTGGTAATTTTGGACCCCATTATTGTGAATATATATAGTGCATGCAAATTGAATGGCTGATGCAATTTCAGTGAGGTTTAGGTGAAGTTCTAGCCAGCCTGCTGTATGTAGCGTGCATATACTTTGCCAATTTTATATGTTCTGTGCATATCTGTAGCATCTAGAATTTTGAATTGTAATATGGATTCTGCGTGAGAAGTATATCTATCTGGGTGTTGCGGGGAAACTTCCTATTGAGTACAATACATGTACCAAAACAAGGAATTTGGATTCTAAGATAAATCCACTTGAGGAATCCTGTCCTTTTCTGAGTTGGTTCATGGAAACTTCCTCTCAAGGCTTTGCCAAGTAAATGCGTTGGGGGCTAGTATCTCTTGTTTTATGCAAACACTTGATGGATTTGTGTTCTTCCTTTGTTGGACATGCAGAAATGGCTGGCATGTGTGCTTCCAGTGTGTTGTCTAGTTCAGCTGGTTGGAATTTTGACATATTTTAACCTCTTTAAAAGTTAATTGGTGCCTCATTTTAGACAAGCAGGGATGGCTTGTGAAACCCCTGAAAATCTATTGATTGATATTCATCAGCTATCCGTCTCAAGATTATGATTCATTATCTTAATGGGGAATATCACGGTACAGTAAAAGGAATTCTTGGACCCGGAAGAAGTTAGGATATTATTTTAGTGTGAAATGAAGGTTTGTACTTGAGCTGTCATAGTTTTTGAAACACTTGGTCGATAAGATATATACCAAATATAACAGGGGGCTAACTCACTTTCAGGTGGAGGAAAATACACAAAATTACCTAGTAAAAATTTATATAATCTAAATTTTCTCTTAACTGTAATAATTTTTAATTTAAAATATTTTTTACTATCAGTCATTGCCACTTCAAATGCAATATAAATGTAATTTATGAGGTCAGTTATAATATATGGCTATTGATTTTAAATAAAAATAATAATAATCACTTATCGTTATGATTCCATATTGGGTTAGAGTTAGAATTTATTGCCATACTTAAAAAACAAAGAATTTATTGCCATGACTATCTAAACGTAATATTTCCTTCTATATATATATATATATATATTCTTTTGTTGAAAAGTGCGTAAATTTATAATAATTCCGCTAATACAGTCCTCCAAGTTGGCCATTTTTGCTAAAATTTCAGTAGTAATTTAAAAGTAAATTGCAATAGAACAATTATGTCTTAAACTCTAGAGATTTGTACCCAACTTGTACAAGTCCCCCATACAATGTCTATACTACTTATCAAAAAAAAAAAAACAATGTCTATACTTTTCCTAGGAAAAAAAAAGGGAATTTTGGGGTTAATTTTTTTTTTCCCCCTCTGTAGTTGCAAATTTTAGGGAATTTAAAAGAAGGATTACTTACATGTTTCAACTAAATGTTTTGTTTTACAATGATAATTTTGCAGGGAAGAAAATTTTACCATGTAAATGCATATATGCAAAAAATGTTCACCTTAAATTTTGGGAATTATCTCTGTGGTGTATTTGCTTGTGTATGCCAGTAGCATTCATGTTTCTTTCATTAAACTTCTTGTGTATTCTTGCTCTGCATGTATGTGTGTTCGTAATGAACTCTTCTCAATTTTACCAGGTAAGCGAAATCTTTAGACATGCATCTATATCATCAGTTGCAGGCCTTCTAAGCAACCTTCGTAGCAACGGTATAGACATGTTTTACTCTGCTGTGATTGCATACCAATTTCCAGCTCTCGTAAAATCTAGTGATTTGTTGTGGCAGTAGTTTATTGCATCTGTTGGAATAATTTTATGCTGTTTTTATTGTTCTCCTTAATATTGCAATTCATTTATTTTTTTCAAAGATTTTAAGCTGTCTCCATCTTCTTGGCTGCAAAATTATACAATTTGCTTGCCTTTTGGACTATTTAACATATATTTTGGGGCTTAAAAAAAATGTTGATAATTTTTCCTAAAAGTTTTAGAAACCCATGGGGTTTACACTGGCCCAAAATTAGCGACTGTCACCTTTTTTTTTTTAAAAAAAGTTCTATTTGATGTGCAAGGTCAGTGTTTGGATGCTGCTTGTTTCAATATTATTTTATGGTTTCAGATCAAGTTTCGAGTATCTTTTGGTTGTCACATTCAGACCTTCATGAAGAGAGGGTCACTGCTGTTCTTGGGTATATTTCCTCCATGGTGGCAAGTGTAGAACCATTAATTCAATCTGCAAATGGACTGAGATGCAATTTGGAGAACCTCTCTTTACTTGAACGTAATTATTGGAAAGGGAAGTTTCATGCCCGGTTCAAGCGCAGAAATGGGCGTGTTCGAGTGATGGTGACCTCTCCATCTCTCTCTCTCTTTGGGAGGTTCTATTCTTATTTCCAAAGTGCGAACTGACATAGTCTTACATAATAACTTCCAGTCTGAAGAATTTCATGTTGAGCAGTCAATCATCAACTTTACACCCCTTTCATCCGAAGATGAAATGATCAATAGAAGCCTTTTGCCAAAGGTCAGTTGTGCAGCTTTAACTTGATGAGAGTTTAAATCTGTCACTCTCTCTCTCTCTCTCTCGCCCATGGTTGAGCCCCCCAATTTTTCCTACTTTGTTATTCTGTGTTGTAGGGTTTGCATGGGAAGAAAATAGAGAAAGAGGAGGCTATGTTTCTACGTAGCCTCTCTCACCTCATATATATTGTAAAATTCAGTATAATGACCAAAATACCCCTAACAAATTTTTGTGACTGACATATTCTTTTAACCTAACCAGAAGGAAAAAAAAAGAAGACCCAAATAATTCATCTCCTGGACCTGTCACTACTTACCTGAGCACATATTCCTCATTGCCTGCCATGGTTTGAAGATGGATTTTGATGTAGGGTTAAGATTTGAATCTGGTGGACTCAAATAGTTAACCATTATGGTGGATCTGACCCGAAGCACTTCCTAAAACCACTCAAATTTCATGTTTCTCAAATTTTCGCAAACTCTTTGGTTATCCAATTATTGATCTTAAAATTCTATAAACACCAATGAAGAGAGTTTGTTTGTTTTGTTTTGTTTTGTTTTTTTTTTTTTTTTTCTTTCTGAATTTCGCTGTTTAAAGGAGTGTTTGATGCTTCTTTCAACAGGTGCAGTTCAGTCTACAGTTGTCAGAGAAGGAGCAAATTGATAGGGCTAAGGTTGTACTTCCTTTTGAACACCAAGGTATGGAACCAGGGATGCATGTAGGTCTAGCATATGTGTATACCTATACCTATACCTATACATGTACACCAACACGTGCCCGCATGAACACACGGGATATGCATGTATATGTGTATGTGTGTGCATTCTTTAATGTTATCTTACACTTAAGATCAAAAGGTAGGGTTTTTTGTGATCTAATCTCTTTTCTTAGATCTTTTCCAAGATGTGCATGTTTTTAAAGACGTCATACTTGACTTCTGCTTCCTTCAGGAAACGGTAAACCCATACAAATTTATGATGGTCGGAGATCTCTTGCGGATAGCAAGAATGAAGCAGCACCTGTTGCAACCGGTGTATTGCAAACAAATGAGAACTCTAGCACGGGTGAGATAATATATTTGCGTGATTCAGATGATGAGAGGCCAGATTCTGATGAGGACCCAGATGATGATTTGGATATATAATTGTGTTTATCCCATTCATGATTTCGGAGTGCCATAGAGCCACATGTTGGTAAATTTACCTTCTCCTTGTCTCTTTTATCTTTCACAACAGTCAAGCATAACTGCTAATGAAATGATGTTTTGCTGTTGAAGCTCCGTATTAGTTTATTCCTTTTGCATTTTGAATCAGTGGGTAGTTTTTATACTAGAATGGGTAGTTCTTTCCAACCCCCCTCCCTCTCTTTTTCTCCTATCTTCTGGTCTAAGTTATCTTATTAATTGTCGGTTGATGCATTTGGCTGCCGGGTTGGTTGGACAAGGCAAAGGCTGGGTGCTATATATGCTCAATTGAGCCCTGCTGCACAAGGGGGGCTAATGCCCTAGTTCACCTTGACTGGAGGCTGTGATAATGAGCGTGGTCTAAAATATGTCTGGAAGAGAAACTCTAATTTAGTGGAGATATGTAATGAAAGATATCCTGAGAGGTTCAAATGGAATTCCATGGCTTGTGCTTTGTTGTACCATCATCATAGAATGAAATCACAATCAGGAGATTTTTTTAACTTCTTTGTGGCTACATATATTTTTTTTCAGATTCAATTGTTTTTTTTTTTTTGTTAATTTTATTTTATCAAGATCCCCTACAATTTTAAAGAAATTCTAAATTATCAAATTATGAAATTTATGTTATTTTTAGGCATCAAAGCACTTAGAAAATAATATATAAAAAATGTGGCATGTTCTAGTAGAGAATTGAGTATATTTTCATCAGGTTTTTACTTTTTATGTTGTAAAAAAACTTTGAGCTAAAAATTGTCTTTTAGTTCTCTAAAGAAGCGTCTCTACAAAAGTGAAGAAAAAGTCTTTTGAGTGAGAAATTCTTTCCGGATGCCTCGATAACATGTCACCTTTTTAATATGTGGTATTTTCCAACCGTTTCGATGCCTATAAATGGCTTAAATTCTGTAATTTGAGAATTAACAATTTTTTTTGAAAATTTAGGGGATTCTAATTTATTTATTTATTTTTGTCTTTATTTTTTATGATCTTATTGAAATTTTAGGGGATTCTAATACTATTATGAGTGTTATTTAGCTCAAATGGTGAAAAGATCAAAAGTTCTTGTTGCTAAGAGATACGAGATCCAATGTCGTCAATATTAGGGATGAGGAGAAAGAAAGAAGAGACCTACGTCCCATTATATATATTGTAGGGTTGATTAATCACCCATTTCAGGAAGGTTGACAACCTAACTTGGATAGGCCAAGGTTAATCACCCATCCTATATCATCTTGAGAAGGTCTATGATCAGGCCAAGGTAGGTCATCTATCTTATATCTTATGGAAGGTTGACAACCTAATTGATATAAGCCAAGGTTGATCACCTATCTTATATCTTATTGGAAGGTCGACAACCTAGTTCGGATATGCTAAGATCGATCACCAATCATATATCATCTTGGGAAGGTCAACAACCCATCTTGAATAGGTCAAGGTCGATCACCTATCCTATATATCATCTTGGGAAGGTTGACTGCCCAGTTTGAAAAGGTCAAGGTTGCTAACCTAATATATATCTTATCGAATGGTTGACATCTCAGATATGCTAAGGTTGATCGCTCATCCTATATCATCTTGTGAAGCTTGACGACCCAGCTTGGACAAGCCAATGTCAATCACCTATCCTATATCTTATTGGAGGGTATGACCCATGTTAGATGGGCCAAGGTTGATCACCTATCCTATGTCATCTCGGGAAGGTTGATGACCAGGCTAAGATCAATCACATATCCTATATCTTATCGGTAGGTCGATGATCCATCTTGGATAGGCCAAGGTTGTTAGTTATTATGCATTTTATCATAGGGTCGACAGCCCAACTTCAACACTGAAAGGGAAAACCCCTTGCAAAGGCTAAATCAGCCATAACCTATTTCAACTCTCAACGGATATCTCTTGAACCATTACCCAAGCCCATGAGTTGTCTCATGGGGAAGGAAGGGACCCAACAAATTAGTCGTTAAACCCATATTGACCTCAAGCTGTGTGGCTTGGCACAATTAATGGGTCATAGGGAAAACTAACGACATAGGTGGTATGTAGACTGTAGTAGAACAACCTTCTAAACCTTAGCATAACCTTAACTTGGGTCACCATTTAAGGGATCAGTGCTCGAAATCCGAGGGGCAAACCAACACCTTGTTGGATACAACTGGAAAAAAGATGATAAACTACGTACGTTGGTTAAAAGATATTCATGGAGGAGACCACCTATATATATATATATATATATATATATATATATATATATATATATAGATTTTACCTTGGAAGTTAAAACTCTATAGATCCGAATGCTTTTCATGGCTACAAGTTGGAATAAGCCTTCAAAGTCCGTCAAAGCCTTCCAGCACTCTCATGCTTGAATATGATATTATATATATATAGCATGGAATACTGGAAGCCTTTGAGGGAAGTTGGAAACCTCTCCATTCAATTCACTCTTCAAAAACTTGACCCACTTCATCATCTTCTTGCCATACCCACCTTCAAACCTTCTCTGGATTTATATAGGGTCGGATACGGCCTTCAGCCTTCTTTAATTTTCATTGCTTAGGAAAGCTGCTCAAATATTACCACGTTTAGTATCACTATCAATTAAATATTCATTTTTAGGCACTACTTTGTGTTAAAATATCAATTATATCATTATCTATTAGTTTAAGCTTTTGAGATAAGTGACTATTAATTGACATCCCCGCAAAATAAAAATAATATTTATAAAGGATAAAAGTATGTAATGTAGTTACTGGTTATTGTCCTATAATTTGTTTAACATAATATCTATATATGGTGAGGCCAACATATTTTGGAGAATAAAGAGTACTATATATATATATATCTTTGGATCGATCGGCTAATTCCCCATCCGAAGGGTCAGTGGAATCTATTTTACTTTAATTTCTTTTTTTATGCTTAGAGGGAATGTCTAATAGTTTGTCCATGTAAAGTCAATCCTTACTGTTAATTTCTAGAACTCTATCTCCTTCCATTTAAGCTACAAAAAAGGCAAGTCATCTTCTCATGATCTATCTATATCTTAAAAATCCTGTACAAAGATTTATTCCTTTGTGAAAAATAAAGGCCATGAATCCAGGAAAGAACAAGGTCACATGGAAAGCCACAAGCTAACAACCACTTCGTTCTATAGGTATACTGATCATCACCCTAGCATGCACCCAAAGTTTTCCATGTGATCAGAAATTGAGTAACAGCTAAAAAAAAAAAAAAAAAAAAAAAAAGAATGAAAGAAGAGAAACACTCTCCAGCTCTCTTACAATCTTTAGAAAGCCAAGCATATTATCATGTGGTATTATGTACATTGTTAGATGATCGAACAAAATAGAATCTTGAGCATGAAATGTCTCCTCTTCATTTCGCATAAAATGAAGATCGAGGATCCTATATATTCCTCAAAGAAATACCATAAGCCCATCGCACTCAGTTGTTTGATCACTTGAATTTAAGAAGTGGGCAACTAGACCAGCCGGCCGTACAAGCTTTTCAGAGACTAAATAATTAGGACCATGCAGTTGTTTGATTTAGTAAGTGGGGCATCTATCAAGGTCCTCAAATTCCTGATCCCTCACTATAACTTCTTTCAGGTGGAAGTGGTTAAAGATGATATACTATATGGCAATCTATTATTCCCCACAACGAGAAAGAAGAGAAAATTATTTCTTCAAATCACCAGAAAGTAATGAAGGCACAAGGAGTAAGCCTTCAAACTCCCAAAAAGACTTCCAGCACTCCTATACTTGAATTGTACGTTGATCTTAGCATGGAATACTGGAAGCCTTCGAGGGAAGTTGGAAACTTCTCCTAACTTGTCCGATTTCATCTTGTTGCCATACCTAGCTACAATGCTTCTATGGCTTTTTATAGGCACGGTTACCCTCTGTTTGCTTATAAGGAAAGCTACTGGAATATACCACATTTATTAATATCACAATCATGTACATTTTAATTTTCAGTCCTACGTTACATATATACATACAATCTTCTTAAATAAATTAGTGTCTCAATCACGAATAATCAAAGCCTGTGCAAAAAGAAAGGTATGTTGGTGTACCACATAAATTGTAATCAACCTCCTGGAGGTAGGCCTCCCCCGGCTGTTAAACCGGCACATATTCGATGCAACCACAGATCATGTCCATTAATTGAAGTAATGCTACAAGTACTTTTTGTGTCCCTCTAAGGATGATGTGGCTCTTAAAATTACTATTGGCCTTGTTATTGATCACAATTGAATTTTGATCAAATGGTGATTTTAGTAAAAATACAAATGAGGAGGTTAAAGATCTCTTGATACAATTGGCGGGCATTCCAGAATCACAGCGCTTTGATACCTATCTGGGCCTTCCCGCCTTGGTAGGGAAGTCAAGGGTTAGTGAGTTCCATTCTATAGTTGAGAGAGTCAAGAAGAGAGTTTCGGATTGGAAATTGAAGTTCTTATCCCAAGCCGGCAAAGAAGTCCTTCTCAAGGCGGTGGTTCAAGCAATTCCCACCTATAGCATGAGTATTTTCCTCCTCCCAAAGGAGTTGCGTAGGGAATTAAATTCTATCATGCAAAAATTCTGGTGGGGACATAAGGCGAATGATAGAAAGATCCACTGGATGAGTTGGGAAAAGATGGGAGTAGCTAAATCACAAGGAGGGATGGGTTTTTGTGACCTCATTTGCTTTAATAAAGCATTATTGGCTAAACAATGTTGGCGGTTATTGCAGAATGAGGAAAGCCTAGCTGGTAAAATCATTAAAGCCAAATATTATCCACGGGGATCATTGTTTGGAGTGAAATTGGGGAGTAGACCTTCTTTTGCGTGGCAGAGTCTACTGTCGGCTATAGACCTGCTCCAAGAAGGCTTAGTATGGAGAATAGGGGATGGGTTCACTGTTCGAATATGGCATGATAGATGGTTACCTACTCCTTCAATTTTTTCGGTACAGTCACCATGCACTAGACTAGGGGAAGAGGCGAAAGTTGCAGAATTAATGGACCAATCAACAGGAGGGTGGAATACTGACCTGATTAAGGAAATTTTTACAACTCCGGCAGCCAAATCAATTTTCAATTCACCTCTTAGTCGATATAGGCAAGTTGACAAATTGATTTGGCGGGCTACTCCAAATGGGTTGTTCACTGTACGCGGTGCCTATTACATTGAAAAAGTGAGGACAGAGTCTTCGAAAGGGGAAGGGTCCTGCAAGACGGGGTATGAACAGGTTTGGAAATCCATTTGGAGTTTGAGAGTTCCTAATGCTACTAAGGTATTCCTGTGGTGTGCATGTGCGGGCATATTATTGACCAAGGAGAAGTTACTGCAGCGCAAGATTGTGGCTGAAAATAGGTGCTTGATTTGTCAAATGGAAAAGGAGACGGTGACGCATATATTATGGGAATGTTCTTCCTCTTCGGATGTATGGGCGGCTTGTGATACAAAGCTCCAAAAAGCTAGTCTGGTGGGGCTGGATTTCATTGATGTGGTGGCCCGGCTTTTGACAAAGTGCAATGAAGAGGAGATGTCCCTTTTCGCCTTGGTTGCAAAACGAATCTGGGCACGTCATAATTCTGTGCTGCATGGGGGGGAATTCACGAATCCTAATAGGATTGTCCAAGAAGCCAGGTTAACCCGGGATCAGTTCTGTTCTGCGAGTGAGAAGGAAGAGGCCCTGGGCGAATCAGATTCTGTAGGGGGGTCGTCCATTTCCAAGTGGATGCCGCCTTTTGATGGGAGATTCAAAGCGAATTGGGACGTGGCGATTGACAGGAACAGTTCATGCCTAGGATGTGGAGTGATCATACGGGACTGTCAAGGTTTTGTCATTGCCGCTCAAAGTAAGAAAATTCTCACTATCCAAGAACCGGCAGTTGCGGAAGCCACGGCAGCTCGTGAGGCTGTGGAGTTTTGCAGAGATATGGGCATTCAAGATGTTATCATGGAGGGCGATTCACTACAGGTCGTTCAAGCTTTCATGGATCCCGGGGCTAATTATAGACCTTATGGCCAGGTGGTAGAGGATGCCAAGTCTATTCTGGGGAGAATGAGGAGATGGACGTGTTGCCATGTAAAGAGGGATGCAAATATGGCAGCCCATGGTCTGGCAAAGTTTGGTTTGTCATGTTCCTCAGAACAAGTTTGGTTGGAGGAGATACCTGAGTGCATCCACACTATTGTAATAGTAGAGCAGTCTGCTCTTTTCTGTTAGAGTTTTGCTCTAGATGTTTCTTTCTATTGATGAAATAATACCATTCCTTTTCAAAAAAAAAAAAAATGTCATCTCATTTTTTTTTAAAAAATAAAATGTTATCTTAATTTTTTAAGGACACAAGAGTGACACAAAAGAGACTTGTAGAATTACTTCACCCATTGGCTTACAAGTTGGCTGAACATTATTCGTATCAAGTCGACCTAGCATAACCTTATCTAAGTCGGCAAGACCTAACTTAATTAGGTCGACCAAACCCAATTCAATTAAGATAAACAGGTGCAAAGGGCATAAATTAAGAGAAGCGACATTTATAATATCATAGTCGACCATACCATCTGAACTACTGATATTCCATTCGAATCAAGAAATGACGAAAGTGTGTTTAAGAAAGTGGAGTCGACATAATCAAATTCTTATATAAGCGGCAAAACACCCCTTAAAAGTGAAGGCAGTTAGGTGATTATGAGGTATGCTCATTCTTTTAGCCAAACACTTTTCTTTCTTAACCCTACTCTCATTCTTAGAGAAAATACTGACTTAAGTATATCAAAGTAAGCTCTTACCCAACTATCGGCGGGACGCTTTAATTGTTCCTTCCACCAACTAATTCTTGTTCATACGTAATTACTGTTTATTTTCCTATGAGGAAGTTTGTTTATTTGCCTACACGTCAGGCCGACATTTTTGGGGGAATAAAGATTGGTTATCTTGGATGGACTAATTTTCCAATATCCGAAGGGATCATTGGAAATTTGGAATCTGTTGATATATACTTTTATAATTATTAGAGGGAATGTCTAATAGTTTATCCGTGTGAAGTCAATCTTTATTGTTTCTATAACTCTCCTTTTCAGTTTTGCAAGGATTATAGGAAAAGGACCCAACAATGTATATCTTCTCATCTATCAGTATCTTAGTAGCCGCCTGTATAAGGATTTATTCCCTAGTAAAATAAAGGCCATGAATCCTAGAAAGAACAATGTTGTCATAGGGAAAGCCACAAAGAAGAATTTTGATCTAAAGGGCTGATCGCCCTAGCACACATACAAAAGTTTCCATACCAGGAATTGAGAAGCAGTACAAAGAGAAGAGAAACACTAGAGCTATCTTACAAGAGAACATTTCTCCTTCTTTTCAAATAACTTTTTAAAAAACCAGCAAAAACCAGCAACCGCTCGTATAAGTTTTACAAATTTAATGGTTGATTTTTGATTTTTTTTTTTTTTTTTTAAAAAAAAGGAAGGAAAAAGACGTTTAAATGTGAAGAGGCTAAGCAAGTCGAAGATGGCAGAACAAACCCTAATCTCATCACAGTCATTTATCCATCACTGGGCAACTAGACCAGGCCATGCAAGCTTTTAAGAAGCTAAACTCGAAGCTTGTTGTTTGACTTAATTAGCAATTGGGCATATAAATGTCAAGGCCCACAAATTCCTTCCTCACTAACTTTTCTTTGTTCTGGATAAGGTCCTGATCATGATCACTATCTTCTTTCAATGAATGGAATTGTAATTAAAGATATGATGTTTACCATTGTATAATCTTTGAAAGGCTCTTAAATCTGATCCGATTCTATGAAAAGTAATTTCCAATCAGGAGAATTTGTGGAACAGTGGGAGTTCAAATGAAATTGAGTATGTTAGGTTTGCCATAAATTGAGTAATATTACATACCATACAAACATCCCACAAATATCTTACAAAGTTGACTAGATAACTCGAATAGAAGCCTCCTTGGTGTTATACCTCAAGGTCTTGTGTTCAAGTTCGACTTAAACGATACCTATGGTTTGCCAACAGAGTAATGTTAGAAGGATGACCTATGTCTTCCTTGTATCAAAATTATTAGATTTGTGATAAATGATTGATCCAATAGTAGTTTTAAAAGGCACATCAATCCCCACCATTTTTGAAGTCAAAACATATCTCTTGGGCTTTTTTCAAGGTAAACTTTCAAGCTTTGATTAAAATCATAATAATGCAACACTCTCAACAATGAGAATATCGTGAATAAAAGCATAATAATCTTCTATCCATATTTACATCAAAGATTGTTGGACTGTCGCTTTCGCTAGACAATGCACTGCAGGGTTTACTTCCCTTGTAGTGTGCCTCACGATCCTTCGATCACATAAAGATAACATTAATTTAAAAAAGCTAACCAGGATTATAGCATACTAATTAGCAAGCTTTGAAGTAATAATTCTGTGTTAACCCAATTACATGTTTCATACACAAGTTTTCTTTTCTTCAAGTGGGTCTAGAAGCCAACACGTGGATTGGTCACGTTGAAGGGTTTGGCCAATATGAGAACATGAGACAGATTGTTTGAAATAAAGTTAATCTTCTTTTTGCACTCCAGAATGTATTCTAAGTGATGACAAAGTGCATTATGTCAGGTCTTTGAACCAAAGATCGTATCAATAGATTACCATATAACTGTGGATACATATATATATGATACATTTTTTTACAGTCATCAAAGATTCTAATTAATACACAAAATAATAGATTATCTTTTTCGAAATTAATTAGATAGACGCACATGTGCATTAATTCTTTGATATTCGTGACAGACATTCCATTCCTTTGACCCTTGAGACATGGAAATCCATCAAAGGCATTAACTTTATTCCCCACACAATTTTGGGTGCAGCCATCAATAGGCCTTTAGGCTGAGAACTTTATTTGTGGACATTGGGCATCAAATTGCATGAGAAGTTTATATTTATCATGTGGCGAATCGAACCAGAAAATGATGTCAAAAAGTGCGGCATGTTCATCCATCATGGGGTCTAAGATTTTTTTTGGGAAAATACATTTTATTCTCCGAATTATCTACGACCAATTTGCACTTTGATCTCCAATGTTTAAAAAGTGACTTGACCCCTCAAAACTTTTAAATTGTTGTAATTTGACCATTCTGACTTTTATTTTCCCAAAATGCCCCCATCCCAAGTTTTTTTTTTTAAAAAATAAATAAATAAATAAATTAAAAATTAAAAATTAAAAATTAAGGCCGGACACCCCTTAATTTATTTTTTTATTTAAAAAAAAAAAAGAAAAAAAAAGTCAGAATGATCGAATTGCAACAATTTGAAAGTTTGAGAGGGTCAAGTGTCACTTTTTTAATATTAGAGGTCAAAATGCAAATAAGTGGATAGTTCAGGGAAATAAATTGTATTTTTTCCTTTTTTTTTTTTTTTTTTTTAAGGGTTTATCCCAATATAATTCACCTGCTATAGAATTCTTTGCTTTTCCTAACAATGAATATTTTTAAAAAAGGCTTTTTTCATGATAAACCATAACAATACCCAGTCTTTTTTTTACAAATATTGACGAAAATTTGGTAGACTAAAATATTCTCAAAGAGATTTTATTCGGAAAGTTCAATTTACCCTTTTATTTATCTTTATGAAGAATTTTAATTTGTTCCTTCGAGTTGATCGATCATGAGTAGCAAGTCTTTGATTTTAAAACAGTTTTTAATTTGTTTGTCAAAATTAATAAAAGATAAATTTTTTGTTAACTATATTTCTTCATATATTTCATACTTGGCTCGGCGTAATTGTTGTAAATCAATTTGTATTACCTCTTGATTTTGCACTTACTGTATTTTCACTTTTCACTGGCCTCATTCACCTCTAAATAAACCTGACTATTTTACAGTTTTACTCACTCAGAATTACAAAATTATCTTCTACGTATGTTGGCAATTAGTTTGAATTTAAGACAATTGAACTAAATGTGAATATTTTCCATCACTTTTGGATCTCAATGGAGTGACAGATCAATACATAAGAACAAATTTTCCTAAAAGGAAGTGTAATATATGTGATAGTTAACCCTTAATAAGAAAAGGGTAAAAAGAATAAAGCCATGGATGGAAGCAAGAGTGGGAAGGCCACGCTCTCACTACTATCAAACGAATCATTAAGTAATGTCTATGAACAGTATACACGATCGTTTAAGAAATACAAAAAAAATGGCCAGCACTGCTGTTCTATGCAATATCAAGAATAGTTTGACCCAGGTCTCTCAACCTGAAAAAAAGAAAAAAAAGAAAAAAAAAGAAAAAGCAAATAAAACCTTGAGAATTGATCAATCATCATGTTTCTATTGCGCCTAAGCATATATATATATATTTAAGAATCAAATTGCACGGAGAAGCAGGTTGTACCTCGATCAAGATAAGATAACAAGTCCAAGATACATGGCTCCACAAAGAAATACAAATGATATCATTCCCCTGCAAGTAAAAATCATAAAAATAAGAAACTGAGAACAGAACATTAACAATTAATCATGAATACATTTACAAACTAGACAATGATCCCTAACAGATAATGATTTCCCCTTTTTATGTGTGGGTAATCATGCTCTTGTCATGCTATGAAGCTAGCTCACCAAATTACACCCCATGCAACCCCATTACAAGGGCAGGGACAAACTTCTGCAAACTTCTCAGCATCGCTGGAGTGGACTCTTCGAGATATTAGATCATCATAAATATCTGTCAATAAGATTTATATTAGATGTCATTTGAAATTTGAATTCAAGTCATAGCATTTGAGTTCACAAAAAAGAGTCAATGAAGATACCGTAAACTGAAAACAAACTGTTCATCACACCTGCAGTTTGCCATATTAAACGTAAGCCACTCTTGTCCCCCACCCAAGAAATTAAATATTGATGTGGTATTTAAAAGCAAATTTATTTATTAGAAAGTAAACACATGACAGGATAAGAGTATACCAATGAAGAGAATCACGTAGCGAAGAATACGGACTTTTGTTGTTTCTTGCAGAATCCATACTATAGCGAGGAAAATAATGAAACCTGAGACATTCAGTTGGTAAAGATGAATAATCTGAGCATGAAAGTGTGGATATCATTGAACTAAAAATTATTAGATCATGAAAGTACTAACCAATACAAAGTCCACGAAGTGTCCACTGGTTGAACAACAGCAATAGCAAGTAAGAGTGCATAAATTAAAATCTTTAGTGATCTATTTAAGGAAAAGAAAAGGAAAAGTAGAAGAATGAACCAACAAACAATAGAATTTGTGTATGGCATAGTAAATATAACTAGAGATTGTATCTGCTTTTATAACTCTTACATTTTTAGCAACAAAGAGCACAACCAACAGAGCAACTCCAAAACAAGCAGCGGCAATTCTTGCACTTAGGATATCTGTAGATGCAAGTATCAAGACCATTCCCCAAAATGAAGAACCAAGATCTGGATGACAAAAAATATTCAGATTATGGCTGTCAATAAGAAGCCATGTATCAAATTGAAGATCACACAATTGAGAGAGGGTATAACATAAATTCGGAGGCAGAAGGGGTCCATTAGGTTAATAATAAAATCTAATACTTGAGTCGTTGTGGTGTTTCTTTAACAATTTTCAGTACATGAAAACTCAGCACTGCAAGCACCTCCACAAATGGGTGATGGTCCTTGCATGTTAATATACGTGAAGGGTTGTTAAGTTTTAAAGTTTTTGTTACAGTACTTTAGTGCTACACCCTCTCTTCTTGCCAAAAGATATGGAATTTTAAAGGAAGAAAGAAGTTTTGGAGAAGGAGAACTCAGGACTTAGGAAAGGAGCTTTTTATTCAGGGAACATGTTTTAATGAGATCTTGTTTGAAATTTTCCACGTGGGTTGGAATCTAATTTTATGTGTAGTTTTGGGGTATTTCTTGTAATTATAGGTTCTACGATAAATGGGTATTAAGTGTGTTTCTGTCAAGGGTTGGAAAATAAACCTATATGAGGGCTCAAGTTATGGCTCTGAGGAAGGTCATGAATTTTGTGTTCAAAAATTATTTTTGAGCTTGTTTGCTCTGTTTTTCCAGCCCCTTCTTCTCTTTCCTTACATTCTCTTTTGCTCCCTTAGCCCTAGCTGTTGGGTTGACATCTCTCTTCCTCCCTCCCTTTGGTCTTCTCTTGCTATTTCTTTCTCTAAAGTAACCATAGCCCTTTAAGTTACATCAGATGTAGTGAAAAACAATTGGGCATGTCAAGCAGAATTCAAACATGTAAAGAAGTCCACTTTTGAGTATAAAGTGGACAAAGTGAGGTTCTCAATAATGGACGGAGGCAGAGGAGGAGATACAAATGTGTGCTTGCGTACTTATCACTCCAACACTTTGTTTCTTGTCCTATAATTGCCTCATATAAATGTCCATGCAATATAGCATATTGAACAATAAGGATGCTTGCAATGAAAAATGAAATTTTCAGGGAGAAAAGCATATTACATCCAGCAGGCAAGATAATCCAATACACCCCACCACGGGTTCGTGTTTCCCCACCCTCATTTGCGTGAACCTGGATCCCCTCCACCTGCACATTAAATTAAATCATATTACATAGGATTGAGCATAAACCAGTGCAGAAAGCAAGGAATTATATATCAAATGTAATGCAATAGCATCTCGAGTTTAAATAAAACGTGGCCCTAAAGTCAGTCATTTGCATCTCAACCTGAACAGTCATCATGACAAGGCACTAATCAGTGTAAAATTAGAGCATAGATAGTCAGAATCCCAAGTCAATGTTTTCAAAAACAGGCAGCATGAACTTCATGGATGAAGATATTCAAGATTCAATCCAAGATGAGCCATCTTTACTGTAGAAATTTGGTGTCATAAAACCTAAAAGTAGAGATGAGACAATATGGACAAGAACAATAATATCTTGAACCCATCGTTACTGTAGAAAGAGAAATATGAAATTACTTATCAAAAGAAAAGGTAGTATGAAAGTTATGTTAAATATCTATAAATAAGTATGTTCATTATCTATAATTTAGAACAGCTAATTACTTCATCCTAGGCAGCTCTAAAATGACCAACAGAGAACTGAAAAAATGCAACTTGCATTGTGGCACATAACATGTGGCATAGCCTATGCCGCATGAGATCCTTCACAAATGCAAGTTTTCTGGATTTTGAGGGCCCTAATTAGAAGCATTCTGCTGTTAGCTGACACCCCATGTTGAAATGTTGCTTCCACAGGAAAGTTTTTACAGACTCTGGGTTTTAAACACAATGACAGAAGAGAAGCCTGAGGAGCATTGAGATTCTTGACAAATGCAGGAGAGAAATGATTTCTCTAATAAGGATGAGAATTTTTATTTTTTTTTCTTGCTTCAAAAACTTCATAGATAGGCCGAGGCTTTGATCTTAAAGACCCAAAAAAAATAGATCTATCTATTTATAGATTTATTTCTAATTAAATTTTCCTCCTGACTAAGAAACAGGCAACATAGTACAACATTGTAGTCAGGGAAACAGTAGCTCCATCCTTATTATGTGGCTTAAAATTATGAACAAGTGAACCAAATTCGCCATTTGAATTGTGCTTAGACCATGACAAGTAGAAATTATAATGGTTATCTACAATTTTTAGCTGTAGACAAATTCAAGATATGTCACACTAGGAGTCAAAAGACACTGATAAACTATACTCTTAGATCACTCCAAAGCCAAAGCTCAATGGTCAACTAACAATAATTTATGTACCAAGTATATTTCTATATCAATTCCAATTCAAACTCAAAAGTTGCATGTAAGATAATACATGATCGGCAGAGCAATATAATCCAAGGTAACTATACTATAATGCATATTAACATTTGTGAGAATAGATAATTTCTTATTTAAGAAGTACATAAGGTTTCGTTCAAGCTATCCGACCATGTCATCAAAGCACAAAAAGTTATACAAAGAGCTTATTACCTGGCCACACGTAAGTTTGCAAGCTACTGCATGACTTGCTTCATGCAAGAACACGGTGATGAGCTTAAAAGGTGTCAAAAATACTGTCCTCCATAACTACAACAATGGAAACAACACTTCTCCATCAAAAGGCTAGTTGAGAAAACAAGGGACGGCTCATTCAAACTCAATGAGAATGATAAAATTATTGTCAATTGTTCCTGCAGGATAAATCTGACGCATATACCAATAAATTATATACAATCAAATCCGTTGAACAGCGTTTCAATTTTAAATTCAAGTCATCTCAACGAACGCGCTTCTAATCATATCTCTTCCCCGCACCTCAAAGTAATATCTCATCTCACCTTTCCCCTACCCTGACATTGCCTTTGTCATCAACCTCATACAGCTTTGAAGCACCACAAGTATCTATTACACATGACCAAAACCTATCAGTAAACTTCTTCTCATCTTGTCCTTTTTGTTGATCCTGCTAACTTCTAATAATGCTCATTTTGAGATTTTGTCAAGCACTTTCCATTTATGATTAATCATAAATAATACTAGTTCGATATCTCTACAATAACTTATGAAAATCTATCAACTTTCCCAAGTCCACATAAATGCTATTTGGTTTGTAGGGGAAAAGAATTGCTCGAGATAGCGTCATATGAAAAAAAAAGAAAAAAAAAAACCTATTCAAGGTTGAACACGTTATTTACCCAACAAAACAATAATTGTTACCGATATGGAAAAAAACCTATTCAAGGTTGAACACTATTACGTTATTTACCCAATAAAACAATATTTGTTACCGATGATCTTTTAATATTTAACCAAAGCCACATCATTTACTAAGTTAATTAGCAAATTCCCCAACAAACAAGCAAACCAACCGATTTTTTTTTTTTTTTTTTTTTTTTTTTAAAGAAAAAAATTTGTACTTTATTATCATTAGCTAAAATGGCTTGCATCGATGGGGAATTCTATTTCAAATCTACGAAAAAAAAAATAAAAATTTCCGGAAAAAAAGTGAAATCTAACCTACATGTTCTGTTTGGTTACCTACAAAATGTATAAGAAAATCAGTATCTAGAGCCTTAAAATTTCCCCTAAATCGAGCCCAATGCAAATTTTGGCTCAGTTGACTAGAGCTGCTTATTCTTCAAAAAACAAAAAGAAAACCAAACATGAAAACCCAATTTGACTTTCCCTTTTCCTTTACTGGGAACCAAACAAAGCCTAAACCAAGAAGAAAGAGTAAGAACAAAACGAAGCGTACCGCGAGGATTACAACGGTGAAGACACCGATAGTAACCAAGAACACGACCTGGTCGTGCTTGCAACAGTTCTTGAGCTCCCAATTCGGCATTATCTACCCCTCTTATCTCTCTGCTTCAACTAAGCCAACGAAGCGATTTCCAGGCTAGATTTGGCGGACAAGCTGGAAAAAAAGAGTTTTGGTTTGAGTTGGGGATGTTTGGCAGGTAAGAAAGTGTCAAGAAAGTGATTGTTTTTAGTTGGACTTGGCTTCCTTGTCAGAATGTTCCGGGAATGCCATGGTCGAATTGCGCGTAATAAAAAGCGAGCTTTTTCAACGTATTGTAAAGGTCTTCCGTAGCTTAGTTGTCTAATGGGGAGACTCATTTGTGATTGGTTAATTAGAGACTTGGAAAACCTTTGTCTATTGGCTCTAGAACTGACGCCAACCAATGGGGTTTTGTGTTTAAAAGGCTATACAAACCGATTCAAAAACCATCTTTAATTCACGTTTCTTTTTTGGTCTTATATTAATCTAGTCTTTACACAAAATTTTTATACTAACTTTAACATAAGCTGATGTATCATACTTTAAATAGCTTTTTATGTCAATTATATATATATATATATATATATATATATATATATTAGCTACTTAAAATACGTTACATCAACTAGAATGAAGCTGGTGTGAAAAGTTAATGAGAATAATATGATCATTTTATTATTGGGTCCATAATGGGTTGGGTCATTACGTAAACACTTGAAGAATCATATACTCTCACTTTAAATATAAATGGAGTTGGTCATTAAACTCATTAGAGGTCATTTATAAAATTTTAGGGCTGAAATACTAGTCTCCTCCCCACCCAAAGAACAATAAGAGATTAGAATAGAAATAAAAAGCTTATCCTCTAACCATGAAAGTAGATGGCGGCCACTAAACATAGATCAAGCAACCACAATTGTTCTTGATTTATGATATTAAGGTAAAACAAGGAAGTCATGCCGGGTCGAGTTTTTTCTAGCTACTTTCAACCCTCCTTACTAAAAGTTGATCGGTTAGGTCAACTTGAGTCAAGACTACTATAATATACTATTATTTTATCCTTTCAAAGTTGATGTGGATGGTAATCTTAAAAGTCACGTTAACGTTGAGAGGATAAAATGATGGTATATAACATTACTTTAAGTCATGCCTCGTGCAGCTAACGCTCACCCAATCCGAATATAGATGACTAGAGCAAGTGCTGAGTGGCTAAGGGTCTCACCTCACTACACAACATGCCCTGTGCAGCCAGCATTCACCCAATCCGAATTTGAGTACACCTGATAAAATGGTTATATGGAAAGGGGCCACACCCATAACAAGAAGGCTACAAGAAGTTCAAATTGATCTTTTTAGTCTGTTTTTTGGAGTGAGTCGCAAGGTTGGGTATGTTTGACTGGGCATGAGTTGAACTGATTACAGACCTTCTAACGTACTTTTTGAGTCTAAAAACAAGGCTAGACAACCAATCTTGAAAGTTAAAAGATTTCTTTGTTTAATTACTCAAAACAATATCTTATCCCAGTGGCAGAGCCAGGATGTTCATTTCAGGGGCAATTTTTTTTTTTTTTTTTTTTTTTTAGAATAAAAAAAATAAAGTTAAACAAAAATTAATTAAAAATATTAAAAAATATAATTAACGGAATAAGTGAATAATTCAACAAAATTTAATTATGTTCTAAAACATATGAATTTAATTATGCTAAATCTACTTCAACATAAGCTCGTTTAGAATTTGATTGGAGCTCAATAGAATTATTATTTTTCTCTATAATCTTAGATAACTACAATTATATATTTTATACAATTAAAATAATGAAACAAAAACTATATGTATTCATGAATAATTAAATATAAAAACAATTATCAAGAATAACAATATAAATATCAAAACAATTAATTAAAAAAAAATCTAAATCTAAATCTAAAAATAAAAATTTAATTACATGTCTCAATATGAACTTCACCAAGAATTTCTCCTTTGTTAAATTCAATGTATGAATAAAACTTATCTCCTTCTTCAACAATTTTTTGGACTTCAAAATCTGCAAAACCATTGACAGCGGCGGAAACTAGAAGAACAAACTAAATTTGTATATCTAATACTTCTATAAATATCACTCACATGAGCTTGTTTGAGATTGTGTTTGAGAAATAGAGATTTTAAGTCAAAAATAACTTTTGGTAAAAACTTTATTTTTAAACTTTTACCAAAAATGCGTTTTGGCCATTTTTAGGCTTTTTAGACCCTTTAAAATGCTTTAATTTTTTTACCAAACGGATACCTTTTTTTTAAAACAAATTTTTTGAGTGTTAAAAATATTTTTAGACCTTTCAAACACATTCCCAAATACACTCATAATAGAAGAACAAACTCAAAGCAAGAAGGAGATTTGAGTCATTTGAGTTGCCTTTTGGATTTGATTGGCATATATATGTCTGATGTCTCTGCAAGACTACAATCGGTGTTTCACGTGAAAGGTGAAAAAGTTGCTTGACTTATAGTATAAGGCATTAAGACCTTGTTTGGTTTGCGGAATAGACCATTGGATTGGACTAGCTAACATTAGGCATAGTTAGTCCTTTGTTTAGTAACACTCTATTCCTGAGAATAGTCTATTCCCATGGGACTACTAATTAATTTCATACACACAGGGTTAGTTAAGCCACTAAAAAACAAGTGGTTTAGCTAATCCTTTCATGTGGGATTAAATTAATTGTGTAAATTGCCAAAAATAACCCCACTTGTAGAGTAAAATTTCGTTATCTCTCTGATTCTTCTATATTTCTCTCTCTCTCTCTCTCTCTCTCTCTCTCTCTCTATATATATATATATATATATATATATATATATATATATATATATATCTTCGTTTCTCTTTTCTCCGTCTCTATATTTTGTTATCTCTTTTTTTATCTCTCTTTCTATTTTCTCTTTGATTCTTCTGGTACAGTTTTTCTGCAAATGCAAACGAATTTTTTTTTTCTCCATGCCGTCTCCCTTCTCTGTACCGTTTCTCAGTTTTTTTTTTTTTTTTTTAAATTTCTTTTGATTCTCTGTACATTCTCCAACTATATTTTTTTTTATATAAATAATTTTGTAGCGTAATTGCAACAACAAAAAAAAAAAATGCCACATACCTGACATAATTGAAAACAAAAAAGAAAAAGAAATTATAGTAAAGTTGTTTATGTTTAAAAAAAAAAGAAAGAATGAAAGTCCTTAATAATATAAATTGTATTTGTATTATAAGGGTATTTTAGGAAATTTGATCTCAATATGATTCCATTCACTAACATATTGCATTGTACCCAACAAAGGAATATGATTAGCTAGTCTATTCCAGCGTTACAACCAAACAAAGGAATATGAATAGTTAATCTATTCCACACTCTTCTATTCTCAATAGTAGCTAATCATTTTTCAATGGACTAGAAATTCCGCGAACCAAACGAGGCCTAAACGTGGCTTGACTTGGACATGGCATAGGTAGGAGAGGAGAATTTGTAGGAGTTGATTGGGGGCAAATGCTCCCTCTCTTCGATATTTTTTTTAATTTTTTTTTTAAATTTAAAATTCTTAAATTCATAAATTTGAGCCATTTATTTTATCTAAAATTTTAAAATAAGTCATATCTTATATTTAATGTAAAAATTTAATAAGAAAGCTACCTTAAAAAATTTAATAAACTATGTTTTTTCATACTCAGATTTATGTATTTGAAAATCTCTTTTTTTTTTTTTGAGATGTCCGCACAAGAGAGGGGAGGGGGGATTCGAACTAGTGACCTCTGCTTCATTAGGCGTAGTCCTTAGCCGATTGAACTACTTCAGAAAATCTCAAATTTAAAGAGAATTCTAGGAGATATCAATCTCCTCCCTCCGCCCATGGCTTATCCCATATATATATATATATATATATTTTTTTGAAGTAAAACGTCCTATATACGGAGAAATGGGTTTCACCATTTAGCTACATTCGAAGTCAAAGTCTTCTGCTTCATCACTCACTTCCCTTAATATGATTTTTCCATCAATTTATGTCACATAATTCTGTTTTCCCTAGTTTCCTTGAGACAATCTCATATATATACTTCATTTCATCCATTACTACCTAGAAATGGATTCCTGGCTTTCCTTTCACTCTGGTTTTCTTCTTCTTGTCTTCCTTATATTGTTGGTTTCCGTCGAGGTTCCGGTGTCTTTATGCTCCTATGATTGGTATTCAAGTTGTAACAACCGGTTTAACTGCGGGGACAATATCACCGACGTGGGTTATCCATTCTGGGGTGATGGACGACCGGATGGCTGCGGCAATCCAGATTTAAAGCTCATTAATTGTGTGCACAATATCACTAGCATCGAAATTATGAAGCTGAAATACCGCGTTTTGGGTTTCAATCCTAGCGCCAAAAGCCTCAAAATTGTCAGGGAGGACTTCTTGGATGGAGTTTGTTCACCAGTCTTCGTCGACACCTCCCTCGATTCAGAGCTTTTTGAATATGGCCTTGGCAACGTTGACATTAAGTTAGTCTATGGTTGCCCAGATTCAACCAATTATCCACCCATATTCTCTTGCACCGTTAATGGCACTGCTGATAAAGGCGTTTACATAGAACCTGACGTCCCTGTGGTTTGTGCAAAAAGCGTGGTTGTTCCTTTTCTTGCAACTCGTTATAAAGATATAGGCAATTTGTCAAGAATTGAAGACGTCATCAAAGAAGGATTCGATGTGAAGTGGAAGGAGGATCAAGCTTGTATTGCCTGCACTGGGTCTAAGGGGGTTTGCGGATACGACCAGATTACGACTCAAACAACTTGCTACTACCCAAATCAATCAAACGGGTTACAAATATCTCCTGCCAAAGCCCCCCAAGCGCCTTCAAGTAAATCAGGTGTGTAATGTATGTCCCTTACTTTTTACTTTTACCCCAGCCAGCGCCGATTAGGGTTGATAAAATGGGTTGGTGTATCGAGTTTGTGTCAACTCGGCTGACCTTCGTACCCATTTATGCCAACCCGAACTCGACACATTTATAAACGTGTAGAACACCCAAACACGACATGTTTTCTTAACAAATAACACGATACGCATAGCTCATTTAGATAAACATGTCATTTCGGGTTGATCTGACCTGACAGCGAAATAATTTTAATTTTTATAAGTTAACAAAAATATCAAAAAGAAAATAAATAAATAAACGGGCCAACTCGCGAGCTTGACACGATCATGATCCGAACTTGGTTAACCTCAACCCTAACCCTAAAATTACGGGTCACGAGTTAAATTGCTGACCCTACCGACCATTAATCAATAATGGCCCAATTGCGCGTGGGAGTGAAAGTTCTTTAAGTTTGTTTTTGTTTGTTTGTTTTGTTTGGGTAAAGGTTTTCCGTAGCTCAGTTGACACGGTTGTCACGTGGGGAGACTCATTTGTGATTGGCTAATTAGAGCTTTGGGATTATGAATTCCCAAACTTAAATTCTTTTACAGGATTAATAATTTTTTTTATGAGCCGCTCAATATTTCTAACTGTACGAGAGATAAACAATTTTGCTAATCATATCTCATATGTATAGAATAAAGTTCTTTTCATAATATTTCTTTTAGAATCTTCATTTGAAATTACACTTTACCTCCTAAAGTTTCTGGTCATTTTCAATTTAATCTCTAATGTTTCAAAAATTGCAATGAACCCCATCAAAGTTTCAAAATTTTTTAATGTGACCCATCCGTTAACCATTTCCGTTTTCTCTAACGAAAATAATGAAAAATATTAAATTGCCTTTATAATTTTAATTTTAATTTTTTTTTTTAAAAAAAAAATTAGACCACCCATTTGGCCATAGGGGTGTCCTGGCCACCCCCATCTGGCCGGGAGGGTGGCTGGCCCTAGGCCATGCCCAATCCGTAATCCGGATTGGGGATTACGGATCTATAGGGTACGTGATACTTTATAAGACCACAAGTCTCAACTACTAAGGCAACCCCTTGGGGTTACACGTTTTGCCTTATTGCCCATGCACGCTAAGTTTGCCACGAACTTGAGAATGTATGGATGTGTAATGCTACATAAACTCTTACTTTCACACTTTATAAGAAAATGTGGAATGAGTGTGAAAAGTACGAGTGTATACAACATTACTATGTATCAATTTCTCCAATTTATGCCTAAAACTAAATTTGTATCAATGAAATGAAATCTTGACTGTAATTTCGCTTAAAAAATGGAGAGATCCTTGTCCCATGTTTAAAAGCCAGGCCATTATACCAAGTCACTTTTAAGGTAGCTCTTATTGGTTCCAGCTTTCCAATACATCAAGTAAAATAAATTTATGCCTTGTGAGCCTACTCTATGGGATTTTGCCACCTTTAACAAGCTGTACATGATCTGGTTTGCTGAGTTGATTCTCTATTCTTAGCCTCACGGAATAGGCTATTCTCACTTTACCAATTTACTATGGTCTTCCACCCACATCTCATGCACATGCAAACTCTCCTTGACGATTTTGTATGCTATTATTATTGTTATTGCTTCTATGCTTCCCCTCTCTTTCACATTATTTTTTTAGTCGTAACATTGTTTTGTGATTTTGTTGCAGAACATCCTCCGAAGCGCAATTGGCGGCTGATAACTGCAATTGGTATGATCAATGTTCAATAAAAGATAAAAGTTATTCTAATCTATCATATATTGAAAAGACATTTATCTTTTTGTGAGTTTAAAAAGAATGAGTCATTTCTACATGTAGTATATTGATTGTTAATTTTTCTTCCTTTGACCTAAAACATTCTTTGTGTGCATGCATTTCAACAGTTGTGGCATGGATTGCAATGATCTCTTTCGTGATTATCTGTATCATTAAGAGAGGACACTTTTCAAGTAATTCAATGGTCAGGTGGAAAAGAGATGCAAAGAACGATCACTTCAAAACCGAGGAAATCATAAAAAGTACTTATGGATTCATAGCCCCAAAGCGATTTACTTATTCAAATTTGAAGACGCTAACCAGCTCATATACAAAGGGAAGCTACCCGATGGGCGTACGGTGGCAGTAAAAATTTAAGTAAGTCCAAAGGTAATGGAGAAGAATTTATCAACGAAGTGGCTAGCATTAGTAGAACATCACATGTTAATATAGTCACTCTTCTAGGTTTCTGTTACGAGAAGACTAAAAGAGCTCTAATCTATGAATTCATTCCAAATGGATCTCTTGATAAGCTCATTTATGATAAAGGATCTCCAATTACAAACTTTCACTTGGATAGTACGACGATGTTCCAAATTGCAGTTGGCATTGCTCGAGGACTAGAATACTTGCATCGTGGTTGCAACACAAGGATCCTACATTTTGATATAAAACCACACAATATACTTTTGGATGAAGATTTGCGCCCAAAAATCTCTGATTTTAGCCTTGCTAAACTATGCAAAACAAAAGAGAGTGTTGTGTCAATGACGGGCATGAGAGAGACTGCAGGATACATTGCACCAGAAGTATTTAATCGATACTATGGTGGGGTCTCTCACAAGTCTGACGTCTATATCTATGGAATGTTGGTTCTTGGAATGGTCGGAGGAAGAACGAAATTTGATAGTGGGCTCTCTCAAACCAGCGAAACATATTTTCCACATGGGATTTATAAGAAACTCGAACAATGTGGAAATTTTGAAAATTTGGGGGATATAACAGAGGAGGAGGAAGACACAATAAAAAAAGATGATAATTGTGAGTTTATGGTGCACTCAAACCAATCCTTTAGATCGGCCATCAATGGGTAAGGTGATAGAGATGTTAGAAGGTAGCCTTCAATCTTTACAAGTTCCACCAAAGTCTTTTATGCATTCATCTGTAAGATCGCCTCAAGATTCTTCTGCAACTTCACAATATGAAATCATAAGATATCCTAAGTACGCCCACCCCCATTCCAGCCTCCTAGTGCAACATGATCACCACCTGAAATAAGAAATAAAACTGATGAGCCCAAAAGGGGCATAGTAAGTGAAATTCACAACCATAAGTAGTTTTACTCCTTGTCCCGTTTTGAAAATTTGAACTCATAACTACATATGTTCCCAGTATATTTTTAAAGAAAATAGAAAACAAATAAAAAAATATTATTATCAATAAAATCTGTGATAGTCTTTATCTCATACTAGGCCCTTATATATTGTTACCCCCGTATACCAGGATTGCGCGGTCCTTACGACCTAGGATGAGATACTGTGGCTGCAGCCCCGTCCCCTGGCCAGCCGATTAACTCTGGGTGCACTCAGCATGGCAAAAAAAATACTATGATGGAACCACCTTCTAGCAGAACCTCTTTCAACGGTTGCGCCTCCATCCTTAGCATCGGTACCGAGCTTCTCTCTTGTTTCTCTTGGAGCCAAAAATACACTCCTCCCTACATGTGCCCTTATTTTATAACACTCTTTTCTCATTTCTTGTACTTCTCTAGGTACATCTTAGGGCAACATGTAGGAGGGTTTATTATCATTTTCTCAAAATACTCTTTATAAACATCACTATTTTCACAATGTTTATTTTCTCAAACTTATCATGCATGCAACATAATTTCATAATATAAACAAAATAATCATTTGAAACAAAATTGCATAAATAGCATGACATGATAATTTTTCTGGAAGGGATAGTAAATTCACTTACCTCTTGACTGCAGTAAAAATTTCTTCTGACCACTAACTAGTCTCCTGAAAGGAAATACAGCCACGTTACTATCCTCATACACGTCACAGTAAATCATTCTATTACTACTATGAGTTGGCTTGCTAATTAATTGAGAATGAACTTACTTAAGTATTTAGGTATGTTTTCCCATAAAATTTCCATAACTTATTTTATTTAGTAGTACTCCTTTATATATATACTTTAAGTTCTTCTGTGTATATATATATATATACTGCCCGCTATCCCACCGTCATCTATATATCTATATATAAGTACACTTTAAACTCTACCATGCATATATAAATATACACGTTGGATACTATATATATTTATATGTGTACAAATCTATGTATATATGAAAAACCTGCAACTTTATATGTGTTGATATATTTTAAAGTAATATATATTATATCTATGTAAAACTGGCACATACTCATAACTTTATTTCCTCAAATGATAAGTAGGTGTGAGGTATGGCAATGGCATTAGGTAAGAGTAAAAAAACAATCCCTCCTTCCCACTCCAAGACAACACGGTAACCAAGGTTGCAATACTAACAATAACTTTGACCCCACTTGCTTTTGAATGAGTATATGTAATAATAGAAAGAAGAGTTGTGAGTCCAAGGGTCATACCTGGCTGACACTCACGTTGAGGAGGGAATTGCACCTAGACTTGGTGTGAGTGAATTATTGAGAGAGAGACATAGTATGAGATGCGGTTGTCCCTCTAGGGTTTGTCTAATTTGTATAAATAGGCTTGGCAAGAGGAGAAAAAGACAAGCGGCGCTTAGGCTTTAGGGTTTCTTTTTCTTTTTCTTTTTTTTTTTTGGGGGGGGGGGGGGGGGGGGGGGAGGGGGGGGGGGGGGGGAAACATCAGTTTGGCCCTCTGAGCTTTCACCCGATTTTACAGGCCCCCTCTGAACTTTCAAATCTTTCATTTTGAACCCCTGAACTTCCATTTGCTCTCAAATAGGACCCTTATGTCTATTTGAATCATTAAGATCAAACGGAATGCATATCACGTGACTTTCACGTGATTTTTTAGGGTTCATTTACCCATTTTGCCCTCACACTCACTAACCGAAATACCTAAAATACCCTCGCTCGAAAATGGGCAAAATTAAACCTAAATGTTTCAAAATCAACATCACAAAGTGCCAAACACTTCTAGAAGGAACTGCCCGTGCGAACCATCGTCATCATCGCCGGCGAACGATTGTAGCTGAAGTTTGGCAGTCGATTTGCAGCGTGTTAATTAGAAATCCCATATAAATCAGTTCGAATCCACTATAATCAAGTAAGTTTTGTTATCCCTAAAATTTAGATTTAGGACTTGTATTCGAAATTTTTTGAAATTTGTGGTTGATCAATAATTTGTGTTAGATGTTTGGGGGAGTTTTGCATGTAACGCCTTTGGAAGAGATTTTGAGTAGTATTTATTTGAAGAGGGTCATATTCTCGTCGTTTTTTAGATTTGTTGTTTTCTGACAAGGTGTTAAAAGTTGTCATATGTTTGGTCAGCTTGTCGTTAGTTTTTTTTTTTGAAAGTTGTTGGTTTTCTAATTTTGTTTTTCTGATCTCAGTATGGTCCCCTAGCTTGGAGTTGTGCTGGACACGTGATTTGAACGAGATGAGTTTTATTACATTGAATAAAGTGGTTAAGTGGTCCCTTTCATTACTGCTTGTTTGGTTGCTGACCTTAAAAGGCACAAATGTGCTTATGCATTGGCAGAGAGGTTAACTTTTTGTTGAAGATGTTGTTTAGAGTTTATGAGTAGTGCAGTCCTTTGCTGCACTAACCAAACGAGACCACAATGCATAGTGTGTAGCATAATGTACTATGCTCTTGGGGTTGTTTTTTTTTTTTTTTTTTTTTTTTAATTTTTTTTATGGGTATTTAGTTTATTAGTACTTTAACTTTAGTGGCTTGTTTAAAGTTGTGTATGGATTTATTTTTTTTTATCACTATCTTGTGGTTTGTTTGGTGGCTGCTTTGAGTACAGGGGTAAGATGGAGAATATTCTTAAGGTTTAGGGGCAAATTTTCTAAAAAGTTGTGTATGAATTTTAATTAAACTAAGATTAAATATATGCTTTGATTGGGTCCAGTTATTGGCCACCAGTTATGATTGTGTTGTTTTTACTTTACTGAAATTGTTTGGTGGGTTGCTTTATAATAATGATTGATGAAAGTTACTAGTACTTAAACTTTAGTGGCTTGTTTCAAGTTGTGTATGAATTTTTTTTTTTTATCACTGTCTTGTGGTTTGTCAAATGTCTGCTCATTGGTATATGATTATGGCAAATGTCTGCTCCTTGGTATTTTTATAACTTTCAGAGATTGTATTAATTTTTTGTGGTTGGAATTGTTTGGGGTATTGTATTAAACCTTTGATTGTAATGAATGTGGCAGGATACATCATGGGTACACATTGTATGATGTTTGAAGTCCATCATGGGGGTACTTTTAACATGCAATATATGATTAATTATGTAGGGGGCGATGTTAGTAATTACCCAGACCCGTATGATGGGAACAAATTGAAATTTTCTGATATAGAGAACATATGTAGGACATATGGATATAGGTTTGAGGACCTTGTTTATTACAGTGTACCAAGTTTGTCATTAGACCAATGGTTAAAACTTCTGTCATCTGATTACAATGTAAGTGAAATGGTAGCAAAACATCTAGATCATGCTCTTGTAGTGTTGTATATAGTAATTTATAGTGTAGCAGATGATGTAGTTGATGGAGATGAAGAAGAAGATTCAGAGTACGAGAGGGAATTTGGGTTTAGGAAGGATGCCTTCTGGGATTCAGTTCTTAGTGATGATACAGATTGTCTTGAGTCTGATGAGGATACCACTAATCGTAGTGAGGCCATTCATGAGGTGGTTGGAAATGTTGAAGAGGTTGTTGAGGAGATGGATGTGGAAGGGGATGTTGATGATGTTTATGGGGAGGGTGATGCTGTGGAGGGTAATGCTGGGGAGGGTGGGGAAGAGAGTGATAGTAGTGGAGACATGTATGATAGTGATAAGCTAGAGTCACCACATGTTAGTGGTGATGAAAGATTAGTGCACTCATCCCGTAAGGATGTAACCAAAAGAATCCCTTTTGATCGTACTGATATGAATAATCCGACATTGATTGTAGGGAATACATTTCATAGTGCAGTGGAATTTAGAAAAGCCGTGAGACAATACAATATTAGTAGGGGGAAGGATTTGAAATTCAAGAGAAATGAAAACAAGAGGGTTGTGATTGTCTGCAAAGATCCAAGGTGCAAGTATAGGGTATATGGGAGGCAGTTGAAGAACGAGATGACATTCCTTTTAGTATCCATACGGCCCAAACACACTTGCACTAGGAAGTACCAAAATCATATAGTCACTTCAACTTGGATTGCTGAGTGGTGCATGAACTCTTTTAGGGAGCAGCCAAACATGCCCATATATGTGTTGCAGAAAAAGGTAAAAGCAAAATGGAATGTGGATGTCCATGTCAGTTCTTTGTATAGGGAAAGGAAAAGAGCAAAAGAAATTATTTTTGGAAAATCGGATGAGCAGTACCATCGGTTGTAGGATTATTGCTCCATGGTTAGGAGCACTAATGTGGGTGGTTGTTTGATATTGATGGTTGAGAGACCAATGCTTCAGGTGCCATGCAGATTTCAAAGGCTTTATTTTTCATTGGAAGCCATGAAGAATGGTTTTGTGGAAGGATGTTGGCCTGTTGTAGGTCTTGATGCATATTTTTTAAAGGGTACGTATAAGGGGCAGATGATGGCTACTGTGGGTAGGGATGCCAATAACAACATGTACCCTATTGCAACGGCTGTTGTAGAGATTGAGACAAAAGATAGCTGAACATGGTTTCTAGAGGCGCTTGTTACAGATCTTGGCCCTAGTCAACATGGATGGACTTTTATTTCGGATCGACAGAAGGTAAACTAGTAGTTATTTATTATTCATATAATTTAAATGTTTAGTGTAATGCAACTAATTATGTTTTCAACTATTGTGCAAGGCCTCATTCTAAGCCTAGAACAAGTATGTCCGCAGTCCGAGCATCGTACCTGTGTTAGGCACTTGTACGCTAATTTTAGAAACTCAGGTCATCGGGGTGTGCTACTGAAGGATCTTCTTTGGCAAGCTGCCGCAACCTACACAAAGGCAGAATTTTACAAAGTAATAAATGAGATAAAGAAGATTAGTAAGAATGCACATGCCTACCTAGAGAAGGTTTATCCCAACACTTGGTGTAGGGGATGGTTCAATACAAATTGTAAGTCTAGCCTCTTACACAACAACACTTGTGAAAGCTTCAATTCATGGTTAAAAAAATATCGTGACCAGACAATCTTAAGTATGTTGGAAGGTATTAGATATAAGTTGATGAGAATGTATGTGAGGAAAAAGGAGTTAATCAGTTCAATGGAGAAGGCCTTAGGGCCAAAGATTAGGAAGAAGCTAGAAAAAGAAGAGGATGAAGCTAGTAACTGTTGGTGTACATACGCCGGTCAGGGTATGTTTGAAGTTGAGTGCATCGGGAAGAAATTTATTGTAGATGTTGATGGTAGAACTTGTGGTTGCAGGAAATGGGATGTAACTGGTATCCCATGTTCTCAAGCCATTTGTGCCATTTTACACTAAGGTGGAGACCCAGCTGAATATTTGAGTGATTATTATGGCAAGGAGAAGTACTACAAGTAATATGATTACACTATCTTCGCTGTGCCAAGTAAAGAGCAGTGGCCTATAAGCAACCAACTAAAGATTGAGCCACCCAAGGCGAGGGCAGCTCTTGACAGACCTAAAAAAATAAGACAAAAGGTGCAGATGAACCAAGAAATTCAAATTCAATTAAGAAGGGGGGCCACAAGAATCAATGTAGGTACGACATAAAGTTTGGTCACAACAAGAGGTCATGTGTTGCCAGGTAGAGACAAGAGGAACAAAGATCACAGGTCAGAGATTACTATAGAGATAATGCATCAACTGACTAGAATTTGGACATGGTAATGACTTATTCATTGAGAATATTTACTGTTTAGTGTTTACTGCATAATGTTTAATTTATTAAATTGGTTTACATATTTTGCTTTTTTATTGTTTGTGTTTGTAGTTGGATGGATCTTCAATTGACACTTCAACTACTGGCAGAAAAAAAAAAAAGAGTGAACACACCATCAGGTTCAAGCAAGGTAGGGAGATCACAATCTGGTAGATGTTCAACATCTATAAGTCAAACACCTTCACCGCCTGAATCCCAGCCTGCATTTAGGCCAGCCTTGTTGCATAACTGCATGTCTCACATACTACATCCCAGCCTACAACACAGCCTGCATTTAGGCCAACCTCACCGAATGCACCACTGCAAGTCTTATAGCCGGCATTTAGGCCATGTGAAGAGATTGCATTACAGCAACAGTCACAACCTGTGGGAGTAGCAACTTCTATCAGCCAGCATGTGAGAAATGCACCTTCTGCCACCCAGCTAGTCAGAATAGCAACACATTATGCATACAAACCGAATGTGAGTAATTCTTCATATTCTATAAATTAAACCCTTAAAAAAAATTAGGGGCCTGATTGTATGTGATTAATTGCAGGCATTTATCATATTTAGGAATAAGAAGAAAAGAACCTTAGGATTGGCTACAAGGACAAGGGCAAGTGGTAGGTGTGATTATGGTAAGTAGTTGTGATTATAAGGAATGGTTTTAAGTAGTTGTGATTATGTATGTAGTGCTTGCATTGATTTTGATAGTTGGATTAGTTTACGAGTTCTTACACATTTGGTGTAAATTTTGTAGTGCTTGCATTGATATGAATTGTAGGTTAATTTTGATGGTCATGTATGTTTTGACAACATTTTATGCAACTTTTGGACTAGAATTAAATAAGGAATGGTCTTAAGTAGTTGTGATTATGTATGTAGTGCTTGAATTGATTTTGATAGTTGGATTAGTTTAGGAGTTCTTACACATTTGGTGTAAATTTTGTAGTGCTTGCATTGATATGAATTGTAGGTTAATTTTGATGGTCATGTATGTTTTGGCAACATTTATGCAACTTTTGGACTATAATTAAATAAGGCATGGTCTTAAGTAGTTGTGATTATATATGTAGTGCTTCCATTGATTTTGATAGTTGGATTAGTTTAGGAGTTCTTACACATTTGGTGTTAATTTGGTGTAAATTTTGTAGTGCTTGACAACATGTGGATGACAATAATTAGCCAATGTTTTATTTCCCAATATTAAGGTAGCACAACAGCAAGCAATAACATAAATTGGGGTCACAATACCATCAATTTAGAGGACAAATCCATTTCAATACTATAGTCAAGTATGCCAACAAAATCTATACAAACCATAACAAATATTACAACATAACTAAAACCTAAAAAACATTACGAAAATGGTCAATTCATATAAGTCTGATACAAATAAAGACAACAAAATGTCTATTTCAGCTGCTTAACATCAGCCTTGATGCAAGTCCATTAGAAAAATGAAAACACATCAATACAGCAACAAGACACCAAAAACATGCAAGTGCAACTCAAAACTTCAGCTGCATCCAACGATACTCATACTCAACCCTTTGAAGTTTAACTTCAAAATTAGCAACATCAACTTCAATTTTTGACTTGTACTTAGCAAGCTCGAGCTTGCATTTGAAGACTTCCATTGCCCTTTCGGACTTCAACTCATTATGCCACTCCATCAACATCGACATCGCTCGATTACCGCACACACAAATTTTAGGTTCAACCCATTTAAAAAATTTGCAATCACGATTTTTTTCATTCTGTATAATCACGTAAATTAGGGTCACAAAAATTAGGGTTTACCCAATTACTACAGAATTTTGGCATAACAGGATGAGCAGAAAATTTCTGTGAAAAAATAAGTTCTAAAACACATCTTACCAAATAATTAACACAAGCATAAAACCTTTTGCTATGATTTTTAATTGTTGATGCAGTTTTGATAACTGTTTTGCTCCCATATTTGCAAATTGGATAGCTCGATCCTGAATCGCATACCTCACCCTCGGAGTGCTCCATATTTCACCGTCGTCACCTCGCCGGTACTGGGTAATGGGTAATTTTGCCGGTGGATGATAGAATCGACTTTCACCGGTACTGGGTATTGCCGTCGTGTGGGATTCTTCACCGTCGTGCCGTCGTCGACAAGGTTGGCAGCTGGATCCTCAGCTTTGTTTCTTCGACTTCCTTCCTAATCTTTTCGAATGGATGGTTGGAACCCATTGATTTTTTTTTCTACAGCTTGGGTAGTGGGTCTTCGTGCTCTCTCGTTCTTGGGGGTTTCTTGCACAGCTTGGGTAGTGTATTTAATATATATGGTTGTAACTGTAAGTGTAAGGGTAAGGGTGAGTGAGTGTGAGGGTAAAATGGGTAAATGAACCCTAAAAAATCATGTGAAAGTCACATGATATGCATTCCGTTTGATCTTAATGATTCAGATAGACGGAATGGTCCTATTTGAGAGCAAATGGAAGTTCAGGGGTCCAAAATGAGAGGTTTGGAAGTTCAAGGGGGGTTTGTAAGGGTGGAAGTTCAGAGGGCCAAAGTGAAGTTTTTTTTTTTTTTGTTATTAGTATTACTACCTATTATTATTACTTACTTTTGATAATAATAATAATAATAATAATAATAATAATATATTGTTTATTTATTTATTCGGTGGTCCATTCTCATTGTTAACTTAAGCCAACCTTTTTTTAAAAAATCTATGAGTCAACTAAAAATACCCTAAAGGGACTTAGGATTGTCACAGGAATGTTCTATCAAAAAGTGACGGGGTCGTTGCTAGTTATTTGAAGATTTTCATGGCATATGGGAAAGACAAGGCATGAGAAAAGTATGGTAAGTCTACAAGGCAAGGTGAGGTGCGGCCTTCAACATCATCGTCGCAGTCTGCTGATGATTAGAGCCATTATGTTTCTTATGGGGTGTGGCCTTGTTGTGATTTTGAGAAGATGAGAATGGAATGAGTTGACTGGACATCCAAAGGACCGTTAAAAGAACTGGCCGAATTCGGTGGCGAATTCTCTCTAACAAGGGGAGAATGATGCAGATTGCAGAGCTCTTGGAAGTGCAATCAAGCGCCCGCGGAGACACTTATGCGCACCCGGCTTCTGGTTGTGCGATCGATCGCAGTAGTGCCTGTGATCGATCGCACACGGGGCCTTATGTTATGTTTCCATGTTTTAATTTGGTTAAACCGACTTTATTTCATTGTTTTAATAAGATTAGGGTTTTAGGAGTCTTTGGGCTATAAATACATGCTTATAACCTCTAGTTTATCAATTTATGTTGTTTATTGAGTTTTGTTGAATAAGAATTATTCATAGGTGAGTTTTTTTCATATTTTTTCATGAAATCATAGATAGACTCTATATTTTGAAAAAAAATTCTCAGATCATTGATAAACTCAAGGTCTACAATTATCTATCCCGTTTCTTATTGATATTCTTCACTGCAGCCCACTAAGTCACGCTGCATCAGAGTATATCATGAAGTTCAAAAATAATAGTCACAATTTAAAACTATTACTGACTTACAATTGAAGAATATTACTGAGTCACACTTGAAGACTATCACTGAGTTACAGTTCAATAGTTAAAGACTCACCTAACTAATTAACATTGTTAGAGTAGAAGTCTATTTGTATTCAACATGATTCTCCTATAAATAGAAGCATGTTATATATATTGTAAATACCACTCAGAGAAATAAGAGCTTAATGATGCCTTAGAGCTTTATCTTTATGAACTATGTATATCTTTGTGTTACTATCTTATTATTTCCACTTTATTATTCTGCATTATTAGTTTCTTTCACTTGCAACAATTCAGCATTATCTACCCCTCTTATCTCTCTGCTTCAACAAAGCCAACAAAGCGATTTCCGAGCTAGATTGAGCAGAATAGCTAGTAAAAAGAGTTTTGGGTTTGAGGTGGGGATGTTTGGGAGGTAAGAAAGTGTCAAGAAAGTGGTTGTTTTTAGTTGGACTTGGCTTCTTTGTCAGAATGTTCTGGGAATGTCATGGTCGAATGGTGCGTAATAAAGAGGGAGTTTTTTCAACGTTTTGTAAAAGTCTTCTGTAGTCAAAGTTGTCTCTATAATAACACAGAAATTGTAGTGCAAAACAGCCCAAAGATCATGTCGGGCGTGGCTTTGTATTTATAGTTGTTTACATAAAAGGAAACTGTACAGTAAAAAGGAAGGAGATGATTCCAATACAATCAATATTTAAATTAAAATATACATAAGGAAGATTTGAATTATGAAAGGCAAGAAGCCGTTGCTCTGGTAACATGATCCTCGCGCAGAGCTGTCAATTACATGCACAGCTGGTGTATTTTCTAGCTGGAATATCTTTGGCTGGAATTGTGGTGATTGATATCGTAATATAATCTGCCCAATAAATCTCATTTAAGACATACTGTCAATTTGTCTCATTAGTCTCATGGGGAGACTCATTTGTGATTGGTTTATTAGAGATTTGGAAAACCTTTGTCTATTGGCTCCCAGTGGGGCTTTGTTTAAGGCTATACTCACCGATTCAGAAGCACCGTGTCATTGACTAGTTAAGAGTCCCAACCCACTCCATCTTCAAGTCGTGTTTTAAATGACTTTTTTAAGTTACCACTTAAAAACCCGAAAGTATTAGTCCCTACTTTTACTCCAGCGCCGACCTGTAGTCAATGGCCAAATTACGCGCAAGACTGGAGTTCTTTAAGTTTTCTATTATTTTTTTTTTTTTAATTGGGTAAACTTCCATTAGAAGCATCTCTTTGAAAAATTTCACCCCCGACCCCAACTTCGTCGAAGCCCACCAGCTCCATTATGATGCAGTTCATAAGAATTGTTTAAAGCCATTTCATCTTCCCCTTCTCCCATTTCTAATCTCATCACTTGCAATCACTTTCCCTCTCGCTCTTTCAACATGCATCCCAATCTCTTCCCAACCATCGCTCTGTCGTTGGTGATAACAGCCAGTTTGTGCTTGATCCACTTCCCATCGTCTTCGTACGCAGATGATGAGCAATACGTAAACTGCAGCCAACCATTTGATTGTGCGGGCATTAAGGGCCTCACTTATCCTTTCTGGGGACCAAATAGGCCAAGCTACTGTGGTCACCCTGCTTTTGAGTTAAATTGCAGCACTGGTGCCCCACTCATCAAAATCACTTTCATCAATTACCGAGTCCTTGAAGTCGATAATGCCTCGCGGACTCTCAAGGTTGCTAGAGTGGATTACTGGAACACCCTTTGCCCTGCTACGTTCGTTAATACGACCATCAGTTTCACCGTCTTTCATTATGATTCAGCTACTACGAACTTGACGCTCTATTATGATTGCCCTTCTTCTTCTCTTACAAAGCAAGCTAAGCAGCAGTCTGATATTACTCAGTTTGATTGCTCCATAAACGGCACTGATGTTACCAATTTATATGCCAATAGCTCATTGGGGGAATGCGCCTACAACGTTAAAGTTCCAGTTCTGCAATCAGCAGCTCAACCTGCGAGTGGCGATTCAACTGCACTGCAAGAAGCTATCAATGGCGGCTTCATGTTGGGGTGGGATGCAAATATCAGTTTGTGTGATAGATGTAAAGCGACCGGTGGGCTGTGTGGGTACAACACAAGCACCAGCGAATTCGCTTGCCATTGTGCAAATGGAACTTTTCCATCCACTTGTGTGTTAACAACAAGAGGTAAGTATTTTGCTGTATTTCTTGCTTCATTTCTTGCATGTTTGTTTAGATGCTCGGTTGCTAGCATGCAGATCGGTATCTCCTTTTGCTTAAGCGTGGCCACTTTAATGGAGAAAAAAGGCTCCATCCATCTGCAGCTAACATAGTTTGCTCTTACTCTGGTTTAGGATAAATCATTTAGGAAAAACTCCAAACTTGCTTTCGGCCATATATGGCATCCATCCTATACGTGAACATGATATATATATATATATATATATATATATATATATATATATATATAACATGCAGATATTGGGTGATTTTTCGTTGATTAGTAATTGTTTTGAGGAAGGATCAATAGGAGGCATAACTTTACAAGTCCATGAGGCTTGGCATCAGAAAAATCTAGTCTGGTACGGTCAACGATGGAGTACTGGTTCTTGGCTTTTTAATATGGCATAAATGTTTAGAATTTCGATCAAATTAAAGCAATGATTAAGTAATTAAATTTATCTCTTTCTATTTACTTAAATTTTTGAGATAAATAATAATTTAACATAACTACTTAGCCTAGGAGTTAGGCGGGGATCAAAGGCTGTGGAACCAAGCCAGAGTTGATTCCTAGCTCTTATCATTTGTTAGAAAAGAAAGAAGCTGAATGTACAGCAAGCAAAAATATTGGACTAGAAACCATATTTAAAATTAAAAAATTAATATAAAAGATTGCGAATTTCTTGCATGGCGTGTATCATGCACGGCATACTTTTTAAATTAATTTGTGTTAGGTAGATTGAATTCACACTGGCAACCAACGATCCTAGAGGTGCGTGCATAGTGACTAGCGTGGTCAGCAGGGTCCAATATTGGGACCGGCAAAAGACAATTATTTATGGTTTTTATTTTTTGTTTTTTGTTTTTTATTTTTAAAAGTTGTCTTTCTTGACTAGGAAACAATATTATAAAAGTAGAACAATAAAAAATAGGGGAGACTAGAATAGTGAGCCCATTGAGAGTAATAATATAATTAAAGAAGATAATTATACTAAATTTGAAAACAATTAATTTAAGTCTATTTTTTATTTTCCTTTTCAATTTATTTATTTATTTTTAATTTGATTGATTGCATAACATTGGCCAAATTCGGTTAGTGAAATATTTAGTTTAGTATATACGTACTTAGAAAAATAAATATTCTTAAAAGAGAGAGAAAAATATTATTTTAAGAGAGAAAAAATATTTTTCAAATAATATTATTCACATATTTTTTTATGCATACCACATATGTATGTCTATCATCTATGTCATTAACAGGTAATGTTAATCTAAAATCAACTGTATAATTAAAGAAAAAAGTATATAAAAGATGCATGTGCACATAGAAACCCATTTTTGTCTATTCATCGGTCAATTAGGTCTTTCGGCTTGTCCAAAGCAAAGGCTATTGGAGAGGCTTTCCTTGCCATTGAAGCCATGCACCTCAATTATGTTAAGCAATCTTCAATCTGTTTAAGCCTAGGAAAAAAAAAAAAAGTCAACCAAAGGCGCGGCCTTGTTGGAAGCAGTCTCCGCGCGCAGTCTTTTCTTACCCGTACTCCAGCTACCAGCCACACTATTATCTCATCCATGCCAACTCACTCCTCTAAACCCTCACTTTCCACTCCTGATCTCCGGTGCCCCCAATGGCCTTCTCTCTGGCGATCTTCGTCTTCTTCTCCGTCCCCGTCACAACGACATCGTTCCCTTCTGGTGGCTGGGCAGATAACAGTTTGTGTGATGGATGTAAAGTGACCGGTGGGCAATGTAGGTACAACACAAACACCAGCGAATTCGCTTAATTGCTATTGTTCAAATGGAACTTTTCCATCCACGTGTGTGTTAACTTCATCTCAAATCATTAAAAGAAAACAAAAAAAAAAAAATTCACTAAATTACATGGTTTCATCATTTCCATACGACACTCTCATTTCACCCTATTTAACTTGACGAGCTAATATCTATCAGCATTTGGATAAATCTTGCTAAAGATAAAAATATCCAACAACTAATTATGAGAATTGTCTCATCAACCCATTAAAATAAGAAAAATAGGAGACTCTGGTTTATAGAATTTCTAATCTAGTGATCTATGTAATGTAGACATTAATGAATTCACCAATTCCACTCTAAATTAAGTTCACTATTTTCAGCTATGCTATATATGGATAATCCGGACCTCACCTTCTAGTGTTGCTATATATATATATTAAATAGAGTTGGACTACATAAATGATTTCAAACGCACTCAATGGTGCTTAATCATTTCTTTTGGTAGTGACAACACTAAATACCTAATGGACACACCATGCCATGCGATCCTTGTCCCTCTTTTTTATGTCATGCCACGTTTGCCTTATTGCCCATGCTAAGCCAAACTGGCCACGTATTGTTAAACTTCATCAACCCCATACTTATTCCTCAAACTCATGTTTCAAGGTCATATCTCATTATACCCACACCACAACCCTCATATTTTTCTCTTCACCATCTCCTCTTTACTTTTTTTTTTTTTTTTTTTTTTTTTCATCTTCTTTAGTTTTTCTAATATTTTCTTCGGGTTATTAAAGGTTATATCTATTAAAAACCCACAACTTCCACCACCCATACACGGCTACTCCGATCCATCGTTGGTTGCCGTTCAACCATTCATCGGCCTCCTTCCTTGCACGTGTACTCCACGCGCTGTTGTGGCGCCCTTGGTTGCACACTTTGCCGCTCCTTTTGATCTCTTGCAGCAAATTTCCTTCATCACAACACCTCTCCCTCATCTTTGTAAATTAATCTCTTTTGGTCCACTAGAAATTTTACTTCCAGATCTACACCTCAAAAATCTCTAATCTTTGTGGTTCTTTGACCCACCACCCCAAATGATGTTTCCTCTGCTATTGAACAACTACCACTTAGTCTCCCAAGCTCTCTCATAAGCTGATTATGAGCTAATTCAAAAAGGGTTTCATTTGTTGATACCCACGCCGTCCACCATGAACCGCTACAACCAACTTTATTGACAACATTTTTCAATTTCATTCTCTGTCCACCTTCGAGGATCCCCTTTAGAGTTATGGTTGGATTGCTATCAATATTTGATTGACAACATTTTTCGATTTCGTTCTTTGTGGGTCTTCGAGGATCCCCTTTATAGTTATGGTTGGATTGCTATTAATATTTGATTTTTTTTACCCTATGTAATTTTTTGTTTTTGTAACTGTGATGTTTGTTTGTACTCATTCTTACTCATATAAAAATAAAAAAATTAAAAATTAAAAAAGACGAAGAAGAATAAGAAAGCTAGCTCGATCAAATTTTATTGCTTCTATGCTTCCCCTCTCTTCCACGTTGTTTTTTAGTTGTAACATTGTTCTGTGTTCTTATTGCAGAACAATCTCCGGCTCCGGGGCGCACTAAGTGGCTGCTAAAAAGTGCAATTGGTATGATGATCAATATAAGATAAAAGTTATTATAATCTATCATATTATAATGAAAATAAATTTATCTTTTCGTAAGTTTTAAAAGAATGTGTCATGTCTACATTATATTGTTTGTTAATTTTTCTTTGTTTCTTTTTTCTGCCCGAATGAAGTACGTGACCTAAAACATTCTTCGTGTGCAGGCATTTCCATAGGGATTGCAGTGATAGCAGTGATCTCTTCCGTGATTATCTATAGCTTTAAGAGAGGATACTTTTCAAGTAATTCAATGGTTTGGTGGGAAAGAGATGCAAAGAATGATCACTTCAAGACAGAGGAAATCATAAAGAGTTATGGATTGATGGCCCCAAAGCGATATACTTATTCAAATTTGAAGAAAATAACCAACTCTTTCAAAGAAAAAGTAGGACAAGGAGGATTTGGTTCTGTATACAAAGGGGAGCTACCTGATGGGCGTATGGTGGCAGTGAAAATCTTAAGTGCGTCCAAAGGTAATGGAGAAGAATTTATCAACGAAGTGGCTAGCATTAGTAGAACATCGCATGTTAATATAGTCTCTCTTCTAGGTTTCTGCTACGAGAGGCCTAAAAGAGCTCTAATTTATGAATTCATGCATAATGGATCTCTTGATAGGTTCATAGGTGATAAAGGATCTTCAATTACTAATTGTCAGTTGGATTGCAAGACAATGTTCCACATTGCGATTGGCATTGCTCGAGGGCTAGAATACTTGCACCGTGGTTGTAACACAAGGATCCTACATTTTGACATAAAACCACACAATATACTTTTGGATGAAGATTTGCACCCAAAAATCTCAGATTTTGGCCTTGCTAAACTATGCAAAACAAAAGAGAGTATTGTGTCAATGACAGGCATGAGAGGAACTATAGGATATATTGCACCAGAAGTCTTTAGTCGGTACTTTGGTGGAGTCTCTCACAAATCTGATGTCTACAGCTACGGAATGTTGGTTCTTGAAATGGTTGGAGAAAGAAAAAAAATTGATAGTGGGCTCTCTCAAACCAGCGATGCATATTTTCCACATGGGATTTATAAAAAACTTGAACAAGGTGAGAATTTTGAAATTTTGGGGGATATAACAGATGTGGAAGAAGACACAATAAAAAAGATGATAATTGTGAGTTTATGGTGCACTCAAACTAGTCCTTCAGATCGGCCATCAATGGGTAAGGTGATAGAAATGTTAGAAGGTAGCCTTCAATCCTTACAATTTCCACCAAAGCCTGTCATGCATTCACCTGTGAGATCGCCTCAAGATTCATCGCCTCAAGATTCTTCCACAACTTCACAATCACATAATCCAACATTTTAAATGGTTACAATTGTATCATAAGATTAAAAAAATTTAAATAACGGGGTAGTGCTGTACTGTCTTCTCGAAGAGTTGTGCAAAAGCCATGTGTTTTGAATGGATGAGTCAAGTTGAGGAAGGGCTAGAAGAGCTTTGTGAACGTGATAATCTACTTCAAGAGGAATAAGACTTTGTTGTTGATAGGCATAATCTTCTATATATACTTTGTTGCAAAACCAATGTTGACAGAGGAATACATGTATGCATGTAAGAGGGAATAGAATCATTTTCATTTCAAATGAAATTGAAAGTATTTATTTTGTAATCAGAATTTAAAATTAGTGCATTTAACTGTGTAAATAGAGGCAATATTGACAATTCTTAAAAAAAAATTATATAATGTATAATCATGTACACTATTAGATGCATCAACTTTAAATTTTAACCATAATATGATCTATTTCTTATCCATGAAAAAGCAAGTCGAAGGTTTATAAAATTAAACATTATTTCTCACGCGCAGAGAATGTTTAATTATCCATGAAAGTGCAAAGTCGAATGTTTATAAAATTAAACATTATCTCTCACGCGTAGAGAATGTTTAATTAAATTCTATTAAGGAAGGGATTTAAGTCACGCGTGAGCAAAAGTAAACTCTAGAACTTTATGTTTGCATCGTCACTCAAAACTTGACGCAGACAGCCCAACAACCCATCATCGGGATGGTAATTTGGTAAACAGTATTGCCTTGAAGCTTTTCTTGTGGGTTCATCTAAACCACCACAAAGCACATGGCACTCTTAGCTTTCAAGTTATCAAAAGAGAAGATATATAATATGGCAACTTTGAAGATGCTCGGAAGTCCAAGAAGGCAGGCGTATATTGCAACTTCTATATATGTATAGATTCGATACTTTGCAGACCCTTACCCATAAAGGAACGTTAAAGCATAAATATACTTTCTCTAATTTCGTGTACCAGCCAAACATATTTTCTACATGAGATTTATAAGAAACTTGAACAATGTGGGAATTTTGAAAATTTGGGAGATATAACAGAGGAGGAAGAAGACACAATAAAAAAGATGATAATTGTTAGTTTATGGTGCACTCAAACCAATCCTTTAGATCGGCCATCAATGGGTAAGGTGATAGAGATGTTAGAAGGTAGCCTTCAATCCTTGCAAGTTCTGCCAAAGCCTTTTATGCATTCACCTGTAAGATCGCCTCAAGATTCTTCAGCAACTTCACAATCACAGCAGACTGCAACACTTTAAATGGTTACAATTGTATGACAAGATTCAAAAATTCCAAATAAACGGGTTGTGCTAAGCTGTTTACTCGAAGAACAGTGCAAAAGCAATATGTTTGGAATGGATGGAGTGAAGTTGAGGAAGGGTTAGAAGAGCTTTGTGAAGTTGCTCGCCAGATTATGAGCAGTACCAATAATTAATCTATGCCTAATCTTGTTGTATGAGCTGCTTCCTCTCTATCTATTGGAAGCATTCTCATTTCCTTTCTCCTTAATCCCGCTTCCCTTTCTTTTCTCTTTCTGTTTTCCGCCTTGTGTTTTTTTCTCTATGTTGTTCGGTTTTGTTGCTCTTGTATTTGCTGAGGAAAAAAAAACTTTGTGAAACATATTTAGTGTTCCAGTTCTTCAAAATTTTCTCAATCTCTTCTAAAAAACACGCTAATCCCCCTTTTTGTTTTTCCTCTATTCCGTTAAAATATTCCACCCTTTTTTTAATTAATTAATTTTTTAAGTTTTTAATATTTAGTTTGGCGAAAATACACTTTACCTCATGAAGTATTTACACATTTGCTTTTTGACACTTAATGTTTAAAAAGCGATTAAAGACCCCCATAATGTATCTGATATTGGTAAAAATATCATTCGTCCATTAAATCCGTCTATTTGGACGGAAACCGAGTCACGTATGTGGCATGTAATATTTTTTCAACCAAAACTTTCGAAAATGCTTTTGAGTTTTGAGGATAAAGTATAAACATAAATGACTTTGGAGATAAAGTGTAAATATAAACATAAACATAAATAAATAAATAAAATAAAATAAAAAACTAAAACTTAAAACTAAAATTTTATATACAAAATAAAAAAGAAATTAAAACAAAAAAAACAAAAACTACTAAAAAAAAAGCAAAAAAAAAAAAAGGGGCAAGGGATATGGTCGACCACCCCCATGGGATACATTAGGGGTGTCAACCCGGTTCGGTTTTTTTATTTTTGGCCAAAACTGGGGATTGGAACCGGAGTACCCGGTTCTTGGTTTTCGAAAACCGGAACCGGGAACCGGGACCCTAGTTACTGGCCGGTCCAGTAACCGGTTTTTATATATATTAATTTAATTACCTAAAGTGTGTATATATATATATATTAAAAAAAATATTATTATATATTTGCATGAAAACTCAGCACTGCAAGCACTTCCACAAGTGGGTGATGGTCCGTACATGTTAATATAAGTGAAGGGTTGTTGTTAAGTTGTAAAGTTTTTGTTACAGTACTTTAGTGTTACACCCTATCTCTTCTTGCCAAAAGATATGGAATTTTAAAGGAAGAAAGAAGTTTTGGAGAAGGAGAACTCAGAAGACTTAGGAAAGGAGCTTTTTATTCAGGGAATATGTTTTAATGAGATCTTGTTTGAAATTTTCCATGTGGGTCGGAATCTAATTTTATGTGTAGTTTTGGGGTATTTCTTGTAATTGTAGGTTCTACGATAAATGGGTATTAGGTGTGTTTCTGTCAAGGGTTGGAAAATAAACCTATATGAGGGCTCAGGTTATGGCTCAGAGGAAGTTCATGAATTTTGTGTTCAAGAATTATTTTTGAGCTTGTTTGCTCTGTTTTTCCAGCCCCTTCTTCTCTTTCCTTTCATTCTCTTTTGCTCCCTTAGCCCTAGCTGTTGGGTTTTGACATCTCTCTTCCTCCCTCCCTTTATAGTCTTCTCTTGCTATTTCTTTCCCTGAAGTAACCATAGCCCTTTAAGTTACATCAGACGTAGTGAAAAAACAATTGGACATGTCAAGCAGAATTCAAACATGTAAAGAAGTCCACTTTTGAGTATAAAGTGGACAAAGTGAGGTTCTCAATAATGGACGGAGGCAGGGGAGGAGATACAAATGTGTGCTTGCGTACTTATCACTCCAACACTTTGTTTCTTGTCCTATAATTGCCTCATATAAATGTCCATGCAATATAGCATATTGAACAATAAGGATGCCTGCAATGAAAAATGAAATTTTCAGGGAAAAAAGCATATTACATCCAGCAGGCAAGATAATCCAATACACCCCACCACGGGTTTGTGTCACCCCACCCTCATTTTTGTGAACCTGGATCCCCTCCACCTGCACATTAAATTAAATCATATTACATATGATTGAGCATAAACCAGTGCACAGAACAAGGAATTAAATATCAAATGTAATGCAATAGCATCTCGAGTTTAAATAAAACGTGGCCCTAAAGTCAGTCATTTGCATCTCAACCTGAACAGTCATCATGACAGGGCATTAATCAGTGTAAAATTAGAGCATAGATAGTCAGAATCCCAAGTCAATGTTTTCAAAAACAGACAGCATGAACTTCATGGATGAAGATATTCAAGATTCAATCCAAGATAAGCCATCTTTACTGTAGAAATTTGGTGTTAGAAAACCTAAGAGTAGAGATGAGACAATATGGACAGGAACAATAATATCTTGAACCCATTGTTACCGTAGAAAGAGAAATATGAAATTACTTACCAAAAAGAAAAGGTAGTATGAAAGTTATGTTAAATATCTATAAATAAGTATGTTCATCTCTAAATAATAATTCATTATCAATAATTTAGAACAGCTAATTACTTCATCCTAGGCAGCTCTAAAATGACCACCAGAGAACCGAAAAAAATGCAACGCATTGTGGCATAGCCTATGCTGCATGAGAACCTTCACAAAGGCAAGTTTTCTGAATTTTGAGGGCCCTAATTAGAAGCATTCTGCAGTTAGCTGACACCACATGTTGGAATGTTGCTTCCAAAGGAAAGTTTTTACAGACTCTGCGTTTTAAACACAATGCGAGAAGAGAATGAGGAGCATTGACATTCTTGACAAATGCAGGAGATAAGTGATTTCTCTAATGAGGATGGGAATTGTTTTTTTTTTTTTCTTGTTTCAAAAACTTCATAGATAGGCTGAGGCTTTGATCTTAAAGACCCAAAAAATTAAAGACCTATCTATTTGTAGATTTATTTCTAATTAAATTTTCCTCCTGACTAAGAAACAGGCAGCATAGTACAACATTGTAGTCAGGGAAACAGTAGCTCCATCCTTATTATGTGGCTTAAAATTATGAACAAGTGAACCAAATTCGCCATTTGCATTTTGCTTAGACTATTACAAGTAGAAATTATAATGGTTATCTACAATTTTTAGCTGTAGACAAATTTCAAGATATGTCATACTAGGAGTCCAAAGACATTGATAAACTATACTCTTAGATCACTCCAAAGCCAAAGCCCAATGGTCAACTAACAATCATTTATGTACCAAGTATATTTCTACATCAATTCCAATTCAAACTCAAAAGTTGCATGTAAGATAATACATGATCAGCAGAGCAATATAATCCAAGGTTACTATACTATAATGCATATAAAAATTTGTGAGAACAGATAATTTCTTATTTAAGAAGTTCATAAGGTTTCATTCAAGCTATCCGATCATGTCATGAAAGCACAAAAAGTTATACCAAGAGCTTATTACCTGGCCACACGGAAGTTTGCAAGCTACTGCATGACTTGCTTCATGCAAGAACACGGTGATGAGCTTAAAAGTTGTCAAAAGTACTGTCCTCCATAACTACAACAATGGAAACAAAACTTCTCCATCAAAGGCTAGTTGAGAAAGCAAAAGCAAACTGTTAGGAATGGATGGAGTCAAATTGATGAATGGCTAGAAGATCTTTGTGAACTTGCTAATCTTAGCTTGCTAGATTTTGAGCAGCACCAATTGATTTATGTATAATCTTGTTAGATGAGCTAGCTGCTTCCTCTCTATCTATTAATTGGAAGCATTTTCAATATTTCCTTTCTCCTCCCAACCGTAGTAGTTCCCCAAAGTGATGTTAGACCTCGTTAATCCCCATTCCCTTTCTTTTCTCCCTTTCCCCTCCACAAGCCCAAAAGTTGCTGCATACTTTCATCATTGAGACCCAGAAAACCATTTCCGTCACCGATCGCGACCTCACCAAACTGTCGTGCAATCTCTTCCCCAACTGTCAGACCATTACCATTCCTACCGGCCACCACCACCACCCTTGAACTCCATCACCTCGAAGACCCACATCTTCATTTTCCAAATCTTCTTCAATAATCCTTCGCCTTTATATCTTCCTCCTCCTATAACCCTGTTGGGAATAAAATTTGCTATGGGTCCCACTATCTCTCAACAACCCTTAATTATCTCATAAGGTCCTACGTCATCTCAACTACTTCACATTATCTCCCTATTATTTCAAATGATTCTTCAATCGTCTGAAGAGAGAAGATCAAGGAAGTAGTTACAAAGATAAAACGCTATAAAAGAGAGCTCAAGACATAGGTAAAATGGATCGGTCATTATTTCTCAATACATTGCTAGCTCCGATTATATTTTGACCCCATATACGACTGCTAACTTAAGCATCGGAGGGTCTACAGGGCCTTCCCCGTAGACCCCTTTGACGCTCTTATTATTTTGTTGGAGCCCGAAGGTCGTTGATTAGAGATGCCTCGAAGAACGTGAAAATCACACCAAACGGAGAACGACAATGTTCAAAAAATCAAAATCCATTATGGTGGTGATCATGCGTTCGGGCGATACATTGACCAACCGGAACTAGATCTGCACAGATCTATACACATGGATCCCATATCTAATCCATGGCGATCTGCCTGTACATATACTAAATCGGGTTTGCTTTCATCAAATTTACATTTATCTGACGGGTCTGCATAGATCTACAATTATGAATCTTAGATCCACTATGTTGCGATCTGCAAACACCAAATCGGTGTTTTTTTTCGTCGGATTCACGAAAATAATTCTCCTACGTACGGATATTATGCGGCAACAAATTGGCATTCACCGACACTGAATCAGATCCACCACCTCAGTCAACTACACAAGATAAGTTGTTCTTTTTTCTACTCATATTTGTCATAAACGTTTAAGTATATACAAATCTGACATAGAGTAATTGAATAATGTTGTATCTCGGTTTTGACGAAGGGGACTTTTCTTTAAAAGAAGCAAATATTATGTTGCTTCCTCATATGCTATTATGTAGGCACTTTTAAGGGAAATCTGAAAAACATGTGAGCCTATGCTTATCTAGGACCACGTGCTACCTAGCCTTTCTACTTTCTTTGTTAAAGGCAAGCTTGTAGTATAAAGTTTCTAATATTCAACATTTAGTGATTTAAATATATGCTAAATTTTATGAATATTATTAAACGCATAAGTCAACAATCCCTAGAAACACAAGATTTATAAACAAAAAGAATGTAATTTCTCTGTTTATTTCCTCTTCACTTTTGATTTTACATGAAAGAGGTGGAAGAAATATGAAGGGAGGAAAGGAAGCAATCATTCCCCAAGAAACCCCCGAGGGCAATTTCATAATTATTTGTGGACTAAGCCAAGTCAAAGAAAGAGATAGATTAAAGCTTGTATATGCATCGGGTTTATATAATGACTATGCAGGGAAAGAATCTGAGAAAAATTCTCAACTGGCAAGAGGTGTGGCTGTGTGCAAAACAAATCCACGCAAGGAGGCGACTGTCATTGTAGCTGTCAAAAAGCAGAGAAAATATCTCTGGCATGTGTCCTTAAAAAAAAAAAAAAAAAGAGAGAAAGAGGTGCTTTCATTGAGAGGCAAGAAGAAGGCACCGGCTCCCAGGCGAAATTGGTGTACTTCGGCAAGATAAGTCCATTCCCTTAAATATGGATTATTTTACTAATATTTCTATGAATTGATAAAAAGGATAAACAATTGTGGCAAAACTTGCTGTGATGCCTTTTCGTAAATTTTTTTAAAAAAAGTTGCTTCTTAATTTGTGTGCATTCACACACAAAGCCATACAAGGCCAGGGAGAACATCTCTCGTATATTCGTATATTCTTCTCCAAGCTTGGAGAGAGCCTTTAATAACCCACGCAGGTTGCCCAAAGCAAGAGAAGATGTGACTTTGGCCATGCAGGTCCTTTCGCCTGACCACGTCCCCCCAAGCGAGAGCTCTCCAAAACGGACTCTCCGAGAATAGGGGTACAGACTTCTCCCTCAACCACGTCATGTTCGAAGAGGAACTGAAGGTGAGACCGAGAATGTTGTAAAATTAAATGGATGGTGCAAAAATTCTTATTGATGCTAAATAATATTAATCCAAACAATTAACAATAAAATAAATATAATACAATAAATAAATAAAATAGAGCAAGGAAAAATCTCACAAAGCTATAGAATCACGCAAAAGCGTTGTCCTTAAAGGTTGATTTCGTGCCTCCCGGAGTGTATAACTCGGTGCGATTGGATCTCTTGACACGCAACCTCCCAGGATTAGACTATAGCGTCTACCTTCGTTAAGGACGCACTTCCAAGTAAGGAAAATCAAATGAACAACCCTTTAATCAAAGAAGATGAGGGACAAACCCAAAAAAGGAAGAAAGAGCAAAATATAGCTCAAGGCTTATGAAAATAAAATTTGTTGGAAGAAGAAATATGTTTGTACGATCCTTTTCTTTTGGAGTCAAAGAAGTGATGCATGGAGCTAGTAGGTGGGCTCAATTTATAAAAGAAATTGAGCTCCTTGCTTTTACTACCATTAATAACCAATGGTCAAAAGGTAATACAAGAGCAATTTTTCCTCTTAAATCCAACGGTTAAAAGGCAATGAAAAAGGAGTTTTTTTCTTCTCTTAAAGCCATTGGTTAAAATGCAACAGCTATATAATCCATTTATTTAAGACAACGGTCAACAAAAAAAAATCAAACGGTCAACAAACAAAATCAAACGGTCAATCAAGGCTTTATATATATTGAAGACAAATGGTTTTTAATATAAAAACCAACGGTAAAAAAAAACATTAAAACCAGCAATTAAAAATAGTTTGTAAAAGATATTTATTCCCCAACAACTATATATCTGATTTTTCCATAATAAAAACTCATGAATGGATTTTATTGTCAAATGGTCAAAAAATTAATAGGTAAATAAAAACCAAATTTTGTAACATTACAACAGAGAATGGGTCGGCTAAGATGTCAAGTAGAGGTAGTGAGTCCACCGGTGAGCCCAACAAACTCGCCCGTGGCTAACCAGCACCCCGCAGGCCTAGAATTCGTACACAACCTAAATGCCGCAGCCTCGTCGGCAACACAGGCCTTGCCAGCGGCGAACCAGCTCCTTCACGAGCCCAGCCACGAGCTCCTCCAGCAAGCCTTCTAGTGAGTTCAAACAGGTCTTCTGGCGATCAGGAAACACCATCACTAAACTTTACTGTGCCTCGTCGTTGACTAAGCCTCGAACTGTTGGTCACTAACATGACTCGTCAATTCACGACACAAGTCACCGGCGACCAGCCTCAAGTTCATCGGCTAACCTCAGGTCCACGAGAGCATCGTGCAAGGTCTCCATGATCGAAACCAGTTCATCACCAACCCATGCTCAGGTTCGCCGACCTATGCTCAGATTCACTGATTCTCTTCAGAGCCGAGCAATCCTCGGTTCACCTAGAATGACCATTATCATTGCCACATAACCGAGCTTGCCTCGGACGGTGGGTCACAGACCATGCTAGTCACCGAGCTTCACCTTGCCGACTATTTCCCATCACCGAACCTGCCCAAATCTCGAGCTCTTGTGAACAGACCCTCAATCACCGGCGTCCACCCAGCCTTGGGTTTCATTTGAACGAGTTCCGACCTTGACTCGGCTTCATCAAGCTGACCCTCTGTTCAGTTTCGACGGGCTTCGCCTCAGGTTGCTTGCAGTGAAGACAACCTCTTTTTGATGCCGCCATCACCGACGACTGTCAGTCTGCATCTCAGATTACCGAAGCTTTGCCAGGATGCCTCTGCTCTCTGTAACCTGAGTCTGTCTCAGACCAACATTACTATTGCAGAGTCTGTCTCGGACCGACATCACCATGAACGAGCCCTCGGAACCATCGGCGCTTACCCGCATTCGGTGACTTGGAGGTTAAGCCCGTGGTTATAGAGGATCGCCGAGCCTGTCGAGACTCGGTAAACTCAGCCAAGCTCTCTAACTTTGTCTCGTCATCGTCAGTCGCCGAGCTTCATTTAGACTCGCCGTGTTCGAGTCTCATTCGGACTTAAAATGGCCAAGCCTTGCCACCCTCGCCAGTGAGCTTGAAGGTTCACTAGCAAGCCTGCAAAAAAAAAAAAAAAAAAGGCAACGAGAAATTCCGAGGATGGGTCATCCTGTGAAAAAGTCCGAGGCCCGAGTCTGCAGAGAGCCGAGACCCGAGGCTCGAGTCTACTGAGAGCCGAGACCCAAGGCCCGAGTCTGCAAAGAGCCGAGACCCGAGCCTACTAAGAGCCGAGACCCGAGGCCCGAGTCCGCCGAGTTCCCAGGTGTGCTGAGTCACAGCTTCTAAGCTTTGTCGAGACTGTAGAGCCTGCCTTAGACGGTCTGAAGATGACGACATTCTTATGTCGCAAAGAGAAAGTGGATGTGGCTATTGATGAAGCTGTCTTACAGGTGATGTCCATGGTTTAGTCTCCAGAGGCTCGCCAGCAATACCATGGTTTGCTTGAAAGATACTACCAAGCTAAGTTAATAAGAGTAAGGTAGAATTAGCATTATTGCATGACATGATGCACCTGACCGACTCCCCTCATGCTTGCCTATCCACGCGAATGGCCGCTGACTCACCTTGAGATGAGTAGTGAAACGGTCCTGAATAAAATTTACGGGCTCAAGCAAATGGGCTTGCAATGTTATTCTGGGGGGTCGCGATCTCCTGCATGCGAGTCCTAAAACTCGGGCAGCGAGCCTAGCAAGCTCAAACATTTCACGGTGGCCAATCCCTCAGTCTGTGCGATCGCCACTTCAGGTTCGCCGGACGCCAAGTCTTGTCAAGTCTGACCTTTGGCAAAATAACCTCGGGTCGCCAACCCAAACTCAGGTTCACCGACCCCTCTTCTCGGATTTATAATTATCAATTATATTTTGCTTGGATGCATGCACTTGTTCTCATTTTGTGCAGAAAAAATCTGAGAATAAAATTCCGAGACAAACTTCGAGAAATTTTTCAAAGAAAAATTCCGAGGAAGAATCCCGAGAGTCACAACTCCGAGGGAACAATTCCAAAGAAAAAATCCCAAGAGCCAACTACTTTGAGAGCACCAAGTCCTTAGCTTCAAGGAACCAAAATGAAAATAATTTTCTAGGTTTATTAATGCTCAATTCGTGATTATATTGCTTGGATGCATGCACTTGCTTGGTGTCTTTCTCCTTTTGTGCAGAAAACACTCAGACCGAAATTCCTAGACAAACTCAGAAATTTTTCGAAGAAAAATTCTGAGTGTCCTAGGATGAATTTTCGAGGAGGAATTTTTGAGTCAAAAATCCGAGAAGCAAAAAATCTAAGGACCAAATTTCCCGATGAGAAATATTTTGAGGATCACTCCACTTCCCGAGGCCCGAACATCACTCCGCCTCCCGAGGAAGCCTCGCCTCGCTAGATAAGTCTCTGTGAACTTATTTTATTTAGTTGTGAAATATGTGATTTTTTTTAGCCAACTGTGAAAAAGCATGTTTGTTCACTTCTTGCATAGGTTTCACATGTATGAAAAAAAAAAAAAAAAAAAAAAAATAGCCTATCTCTTTATGCCTAATTTGCCTTTTTGCAAGCTTTGTTTAAAAGCAAAAGCTCATTGACCTCATCAGGTTGATGACTACGGGATTCGTAAAAAGAAGATTCCTTCTGCATTTAAAACCAAAAACAATATTTCTTTTTACATCAATTGCCATAAATAAGTATACTTATATTTATAATTGTTAAATGCCTTTGTCATTTACCAGAAGCAAAGCACAATTTACAATTCTAAATACACATGCTCGTGGCTCTTGATGAAAAGACAATAATACAAGAATGTCTTTGTTGAAGATGTGTTTTAATGCATTAAAATAAATGCATTCCTGACCTGACCAGAATAATACTGAATTTGGTCTTGGTGAAAGCCAATGGCAATTCAAAAATCATTGGGTGTCTAATATGTCCTTTTGTGAGAGGCATGCTCCTCTCGTGAGGACAACTTTGTCATATTTTAGCTTTAATAACATTCTACATCCTTAGTTCTGATTTCTTGGGATTATGGTTGCTTGGGCTTGATAATAGTCAATTGTGTTTCATACACCGTAAGAAGGCATGCTGTTATTCGATTTTAGTGCAACATACTCTATATTCTTCTTTCAATTTTGTGCAGTGAATAACAGAGAGGAAAAAGTGCACAATGTGGCTTAGAGTAAAAAAGCACTTCATTCCATCTGGAGATGACATAAACCTGAAATCTAAGTAGTATAAAGTAGATCCGGTGCCTCTACTTAAGCCCAACAGAGTATGGCACCCAACCTTCTGAAACAAACTCAACCGAGTAACTCATTTCAGAGAAGCAGATATACTCTCGGGCTCCCATGAACAAGCCCTCCTCAGAGCCATCGGCGCCGACCCCTCTTTGGCATTGACGACTATCCACACTCGGTTACTTCTCGAATCACTGAGAAGTAAAGAAACACATTTGATAGATACCAGTAAACAACATCTGAGATAAGTGGTTGCTTTCCCTTGCATCCTCTTTTTTTTGCAAGATATGATTCATTAACACTAGCTATTAAAAGTGTTTCATGATAATTGTGGAATCTCTATTCTAACCTTCATCTCAGTAGATGATGAAGTTTTATATTCCATCACTAATTTATAATACAGTCTAAATGGACTCGTATGGTTAATGTTTGTCATTTTGTGCAGACCCTAAAAGAAAACAATGGCTTAATGGTTAAACCCTTCTTGCACAAACCCATGTGGGTTGAAAGCAAAGAATGGCAAGAAGAAGTTGTCCATTTCGGCAGACATACTATTAGCTCAACCCCAAGCTAATGCTCACTCTTCCAAGGCTTGTTATAAAAGCTTGCGTGAAGGCATGCCAAAATTGGCAGGGCACAAAGATGAGCAAATGTCAGCCAGGAAGTATCTGCTAGAGCAACTCCTATCCACTGAACTTATTACTCAATTTAAGTATCTCGTCACTGATGCCATTCCTGCCATTTAGAATTGGGGGGAGGGGGGGGGGGGGGGGTACATATTCTATTTTTATACTATATGCATCTTATAACCAAATACATGCAGGAAAAGTTCAATGTATGAGGAGTTTGTTCCCGAGCTGCCATTAAATGGCTGCCGACAAGACGCTCTGCCTACTAAAGCCTTGAGCCTCGAGCACACCAAGGAGTTCCATCCCAAGATGTGAAGAAACTGGGCTTCCTAATTGCTCTAAATATTGAGCTCATGAAAAGCCATTTCACAATTTATGGGGTATCATGGTGGACAAAGGGAGCTCATTTCCAAGAAGCAGAACTTGCTTTTGGTGGCTTACAAAAACGTAAATCCTTCAAAGAAGGTGTGTTCGAAAAAGGTTAAAAAGCTAACCCGTCAATAACTAAATCCTTCAAAGAAGGTGTATTCGAAAAAGGTTAAACAGCCTAAAAAAAAAAAACCTGTCAAGAACGTAAATCCTTCAAAGAAGGTGTGTTCGAAAAATGTTAAACATTTCCTGAGGCCTAGCTCTTAGCCAAAAGCACTCTACCGAGCAATCACAGGTAATTCATAAATTACTGTCAAGATTGCTAAGAGTGATGCATAAATAATATCATTGCAAGCAAATGAAATGACTAGCAGTTTGATCAACCCAAAAAGTCCTATTATTCCAAGTATATAATTACAAAACAAAAGGGCCAGCTTCCGGAGCTTCAAGGCTTCGGTCGCGAATACGCATAAGATTCTCGATGCCCAACTAGTTGGACAAGTCAGCCATGGGAATTGGGGGGTGGGAATTGGGGGGTAACTGTTGGGGATAAAATTCACTATGGGTCCCACTATCTCTCAACAACCCTTAATTATCTCATAAGGTCCTACGTCATCTCAACTACCTCACATTATCTCCCCATTATTTCAAATGATTCTTCAATCATCTGAAGGGAGAAGATTAAGGAAGCAGTTACAGAGATAAAACCCTATAAAAGAGAACTCAAGACATAGGTAAAAAGGATCGGTCATTATTTCTCAATACAATGCTAGCTCCGGCTATATTTTGACCCTATATACGACTGCTAACTTAAGCATCGGAGGGTCTACGGGGCCTTCCCCGTAGACTCCTTTGACGCTCTTATTATTTTGTAGGAGCCCGAAGGTCACTGATTAGAGACGCTTCGAAAAACGTGAAGATCACACCAAACGGAGACAATTATATCCAAAAAATGCTTCAACAAACCCACTTCCCCTCCACCACCATTTTCACTAGAAACCTTCTCCACCCACCTCCTTAACAACCTAAATCAACCACCAAAACCAACAAAGCCAAGCAAAACCTAGATAAGAAAACCCCCTAAAAAAATCATAGAATCAAAAGATAAACAGATTAAAGAAGATGCGCAAGCTCCAATCGACCAGCGAACTAAGAAAGAGAGGGAATGAGATCGATTGCTCGGTGTGGATTGGGAGAGAGAGCTGAAGGGGGAGAGTCTATGAGACAAGGGAGAAAGTTACATCGGATAGATCCAAAGACTTCATGAGCAGCATTGTCCCAAACAATTGTAAGAAAATTCCGATCCATAAATTCTTGGCCACAAATTTTTAGGCTTAGTGATGCGTTTAGGTTGAGTCCAAACATAGCATGGTTGCAAGTATTTGCGGTTGGGTCAAGTTCTTGAACCTGATTATGGAGGCCGCATTCGTGTTGAGAAATGATATACGCTCTCTCAAATACATGTTCTTTGGCGTTGCATTAAAAATCCTTGGTAGTGGGATTTTGGGAAGAGTCGTGTACTACACATCTACTGTTTTTGTTGGGTACAATCTTTGAGATGGGCTGAAAAGTCTAGGTCCTCAATCGGCCGAAATGAGTTTGAATTGGATCCACCAATAGGTCGTACTTTGGTTCGGAAAAGAAAAACTCAAAAATCGCGTCATGCATGTGAAAAATCCTAATAGATAACTAACTATAGTCTATAGATTAACAAAAATACTTTCCTCTAGTGCAAATATGTGATTTATTACCTTCTCTTATCGATTTTTTAAAAGCTGGTTCACGCATGACTCACCATCCAAAGTCAACAAAAGCAGTCAACGCAGTCCTTTACCCACTCTTCCAATGCTCCAAGTTCCAACCAACCCCTCATTTCCACTTCTCTCCGATGCCCCCAATCTCATTACTTCTAATCTGATCTCTCTCTCTCTCTCTGAAAATGAATCCCCATCTCTACAGTACAGACTGCAACATAAAGATGCCCTGTTGAGCGGTCGTTATATTGGACTTGGTCACCTAATTAATTGTGAACTGACCATCGGTTGTAAAGTTCCAAATAGAAGCATCTCTTTGAAAAGTTTCACACTAGCAACCAATGATCATACGGGTGCATGCAGGGACGGAGCCAAGAAATTTTATGGTAGGGGGCCAGGCAAAATTTTTTTTTTCGGTTCTTTAGAATTTTTTTTAATAAAAAAATTATTTTGATTGTTTTTTTATGAACTAAAGACTACCGTAAGGGCCAAAAAAAAGTAAATATTTAAAAGTAAGGGCAAAAAAATGGACATTTGAAAGTAATGACCAAAAATAAAAACAAAAAACTTAATGGGTATGACCCCAAAAAATTAAGAAAATGGCCAAAAATTTTTATTGGATATGGCCAAAATTTTTAAAAATAAAGCTAGATTTTTTTTTGGAGGGGACCAAATGACTAACCTTAAAACATTACTTTACTTTCTTTCCATTTTTTTTTTTTTTTTTTTTTACTTTTTTTTTTTTCCTTATTTTGGGGGGACCATGGCCTACCCGGTCCCCCCCTCCCCCGTCTCTGGGTGCATGGTGACTAGCGTGGTCAACAGGGTCCAATGGGACCGGCAAAAGACAATTATTTATGGTTTTTGTTTTTGTTTTTAATTGTCTTGAAACAATATAAAAGTAGAACAATAAAAAATAGGGGAGACTAGAATAGTGAGCCCATTGAGAGTAATAATATAAAGAAGATAATTAACTAAATTTGAAAACTATTAATTTAAGTCTATTTTTATTTTCCTTTTCCTTTTTTTTTTTTTTTTTTTTTTTTTTTAATATTTTTGATTTGATTGATTGCATAACATTGGCCAAATTCGGTTAATGAAATATTTAGTTTAGTATATACTTAGAAAAATAAATATTCTTTAAAGAGAGAGAGATAATCATATTTTTCAAATAACATTATTCACTTATTTTTTATGCATACCACATTTGTATGTCTATCATCTATATCATTAACGTGTAATATTGTTAATCTAAAATCAACCGTATAAAGAAAAAAAGTATATAAAAGATGTGCACATTGAAACCCATTAGGTATGGAATTAATTGGATTGACGGATTAAAGGGAAGATGGATGCCACGTCATGTAATTGCACCTGGGTCCGACCAGGCGAGATCAAATTGGGTTCGACCAGCTGAGCAGCCTAGGTTAGGTTGGATTACGCCAGCTAACAGTGGACTGGCTTGGTGGTTTGTTGAGAATGAGCCGGTAAGGCATTTTCTAGTAAATTTCTTGTGTGATACGCCAAGTCTATTTTTTCATTGGAGGATTATTTTTGCTGAGCAATTTAATTGGTGGAGTTGGATGAAGAACCGATTGAAGTCAGAGAAATGGAAAGGCAGTCTGTCCATACTTGGAGTGAAAAGATTCGTGTGTTTAGTCAAACAATAGCTTATCCCATTTAAGAAAATCGTCCTCCATACACCGAAATGCGATTCACCATTTGGCTTTCAAGCCAATACATTCCAAAGTCTGAAGTCTTCTTCTTTAATCACTGGCCTTAATATTGTTTTCCCATCGAGTGATGTCACATAATTATATTTGCCGTTGTTTCCTTGAGACAAATCTCAAATACCTCACCTATTCTTCATTTCATCCATCACTTTTATCTCTTTCCCAGAAATGGATTCCTGGCTTTCCTTCTTCATTATGTTGTTGGTTTTCGTCGAGGTTCCGGTGTGTTTATGCTCCTATGATTGGTATACAAGTTGTAGCAACCGGTTTGACTGCGGGAGCATCACCGACTTGGGTTATCCATTCTGGGGTCATGGCCGACCCGATGGCTGCGGCAATCCAGATTTAAAGCTCATTTGTAAGAAAAATATCACTAGCATCCAAATTAGGAACTTGGAATACCGCGTTTTGAGTGCCGATCCTGACTCCAAAACCCTCAAAATTGTGAGGGAGGACTTCTTGGATGGAATTTGTTCACCAGTTTGGGAGGATACCACCCTCGATCTAGAGCTTTTTGAATATGGCCCTTTCTACGACGACATTACGTTATTCTATGGTTGCCCTTCTTTTCCCAATTATACATCAATATCCTCTTGCTCCGTTAATGGGACCGCTAATAAAGGCGTTTACATACAAGACCCTCAAGTCCCTGGGGTTTGTGCACAAAGCGTGGTTGTTCCTATTCTTGCAAGTATAGGTAATTCGTCAAGAATTGAAGACATCATCGAAATAGGATTCGATGTGAAGTGGAAGGAGGATCCAGCTTGTATTGCCTGCACCGTGTCTAAGGGGGTTTGTGGATACGACCAGATTACGAATCAAACAACTTGCTATTGCCCAAATCAAACATCAAACGGGTTAAAAACATGTGCTGCCGGAGACACCCAAGCGCCTTCTAGTGAATCAGGTATGTATGTCCCTTACTTTCTACTTCTACCTGAGCCAGCGCCGAGAAGTAGTTGTAATTTCAAGTTGTTTTCCAGCCGGTTTTATGCAATAGCATTACAGTAGGTGATGGCATTCCTGAGCTGAGTTCATGAGATTTTTTGACTATTGACCGAGACCCAATATTTATTTTATTTTATCTTTCACTCTATAGGACTATATATAGGAGCTCTGCGGGTAACGATAAGTGAGATGTATTTGATAAATTAGGTCCACTAGCATATTTTAGGCCATGCCCTTCTTTCTGATTCGAGTATACATTTCTACTCGATTAGACGACTTGCCCATTGAAAACAGATACTACATGTTAACGACTCTCGCGTGTCTGAAGAGGCAAAACAACTTTGTCCTTCTTTCAAGATTAAAATTTTGTCTGAAGGGCTTTCTGGTTGTAGATGGATCAATGATCTTACATTTGGTGTCTGATTGTCATCATATCTTGTCTTTGGTTAATTTCTTCTCAGTTTGGGGTCTAATTAGATGGTAAAATGCAAATTTTGAGGTTACCAAGATGCTTCCAATATATATATATTGTAGGCCTTTAATTAATTTGTCTCAAGATTGACTCCTTAAATTTGTGACAGAATTAGCATATTTGACTCCCAAACCAAAAAAAAAAAAAAAAAAAAAAAAAGACCAAAATGCTAAAAAGTATTTTTCTAAAACAAATAGTTAAAGCTAATAAATAATTAACGACTACAAAATTTACTGAAATATACTTTTAGCTTTTTAGGGGAGAATAATTAATAAGCGGTCCTTACTCCTTTGTAGCTTTTTGACTTGTTGGGTTCCAAATCGGCCAAAAAACAATGTATTCTACTATTTATTAAGGATTTGTTTGGAAATACGATTTTAAAAATTGTATTTTTAAAGTGTGCGTTTTTAAAATTTTTACTTTTTAAAATCGCATATACGTTTAATAAAACATGTTAAAAAATATTTTTTTTATCAATTAAGTGTTTTGATAACATTAATTAGCATATAATTGCGATTTCATGACCAAATAGATAAATATTACCTCAAATATTTTTTTAAGGAAAATCTTGATTTTGGTTTAAATTCACACTTTTTCAAATAAACATTTTCTAGTCAGCTTATAGAAATCATAGATTTTTTTACGATTTTAAAATTTGCGTTTTTTAAATCGCAATCTCAAACACTCCAAAATTGCAATTTAGTTTAAAAACATAAATTATTTTTTAAAAAAAGCACTCCCAAACAGACCCTAACAAATATTAATAGAACATACGACAAGGAATTCATTGTATGAGAGATGAATCATTTTATAAAAAGTAACAGCCTTTATAATTTTATTAGTGAATCATTTTTAATTTTTTGAACGATAAATCACTAAAAGTAGGGCAGATAAATGATTTAAATAACGAAAGATTCAATATTTAAAATTGTTTCTAAAATAACCCCAAAACTGGAAACAAGAAGGAATATAATTTAACCCTCATGACCAATTCCAAAATCTTGTAGACGTACAGGCCAATAATTAGTCTCTAACCTAGCTATGGCGAATGAACTTTCATATATAAATCAGTTGATAAAAGAATTGAAAAGATTCTATTGAATGTGTGGCTTAAGTTATAAAGGTGTGAGGCGATATTAGCTAGTATAAGAAAAATACAGTAAGTAGGAAATTAGATAATATTAACAATAGAGACATGTTGCATTTTTTTTAGTTGTAACATTGTTTTGTGTTCTTGTTGCAGAACAATCTCCGAAGCGCAATTGGCAGCTTATAACGGCAATTGGTATGGTGATCAATATAAGATAAAAGATATTATAATGAAAAGAAATTTATCTTTTTGTAAGTTTTAAAAGAATGTACGTGTCATGTCTACAATATATTGTTTGTTAATTTTTCTTCCTTTTTTTCTGCCCGAATGAAGTAAACGACCTAAAACATTCTTCGTGTGTAGGCATTTGCACAGGGATTGCGGTGGTCGCAGTGATCTCTTTCGTGATTATCTATAGCTTTAAGAGAGGACACTTTTCAAGTAATTCAATGGTTTGGTGGAAAAAAGATGCAAAGAATGATCACTTCAAGACTGAGGAAATCATCAAGAGTTATGGATTGATGGCCCCAATGCGATATACTTATTCAAATTTGAAGAAAATAACCAACTCTTTCAAAGAAAAAATAGGACAAGGAGGATTTGGTGCAGTATACAAAGGGAAGCTACTCGATGGGCGTATGGTGGCAGTGAAAATTCTGAGCACGTCCAAAGGTAATGGAGAAGAATTTATCAACGAAGTGGCTAGCATTAGTAGAACATCGCATGTTAATATAGTCACTCTTCTAGGTTTCTGCTACGAGAGGACTAAAAGAGCTCTAATCTATGAATTCGTGCCTAATGGATCTCTTGATAAGTTCATAAATAATAAAGGATCTCCAATTACAAATTATCACTTGGACAACAAGACTATGTTCCAAATTGCAGTTGGCATTACTCGAGGATTAGAATACTTGCACCGTGGTTGCAACACAAGGATCATACATTTTGACATTAAACCACACAATATACTTTTGGATGAAAATTTGCGCCCAAAAATATCTGATTTTGGGCTTGCTAAACTATGCAAAACAAAAGAGAGTATTGTGTCAATGACGGGCATGAGAGGGACTGCAGGATACATTGCACCAGAAGTATTTAATCGATACTTTGGTGGGGTCTCTCACAAGTCTGACGTCTACAGCTACAGAATGTTAGTTCTTGAAATGGTTGGAGTAAGAAAGAAATTTGATAATGGGCTCTCTGAAAATAGCGAAACATATTTTCCACATGGAATTTATAAGAAACTTGAACAAGGTGAGAATTTTGAAAATTTGGGGGATATAATAGAGGAGGAAGAAGGCATAGTTAAAAAGATGATAATTGTGAGTTTATGGTGCACTCAAACCAATCCTTCAGATCGGCCATCAATAGGTAAGGTAATAGAGATGTTAGAAGGTAGTCTTCAGTCCTTACAATTTCCACCGAAGCCTGTCATGCATTCACCTGTAAAATCGCATCAAGATTCTTCTGCAACTTCACAGTCACAGAATCCATCACTTTAAGATCGCCTCAAGATTCAAAAATTTCAAATAAACGGGTTGTGCTGAGCTGTTTACTCGAAGAGCAGTGCAAAAGCAATATGTTTGGAACGGATGGAGTGAAGTCGTTGAGGAAGGGCTAGAAGTTGCTTGCCAGATTTTGAGCAGCACCAATTAATTAGTCTATGCATAATCTTATTATATGAGGTGCTTCTCTATCTATTGGAAGCATTCTCATTTCCTTTCTCCTCCCAACTGTAAGTGGTTCCTCTAAGTGATGTTAAACCTCCTTAATCCCCCTTCCCTTTCTTTTCTCTTTCAGTTTTCCGCCTTGTTTTTTTTTTTTTTTTTTAACTCTATGTTGTTCGGTTTTGTTGCTCATGTGTGTGCTTAGGGGAAAAAAAAAAAAATTCTTTGTGAAACATATTTAGTTTTCCAGTTATTCAAAATTTTCTCAGTCACTTTCAGAAAGCACTCTGAATCCCAATTTTTATTTTTATTTTATTTATTTATTTATTTTTTTTTATTTTTTTTTTATGATCTATTCTGTTAAAATATTCATTCTCATATTTTTCTTTTCTTTTTCTCTCTCTCTACTCCACCGATGACTTCACCATAGCCACCTTGGTGAAGCTGCGTGTGCGTGTGGAAATGGTGGTCGAGGTCTTGGTGGTGATTGTGCAAATAATAATAATAATAATAATAATTATGGACATAATTTTAGGGTGTGATCAAATTTTAAAGAAAAAGAAGGTTTAAAGAACAGGATGCGAATGCTCTTCATCACCACAAAAAAATAATTTTTTTCTTACTGGAGTTTTCTGACGTGTCAGGGTATCTGACACGTCAAAAAACTTTTTTGACGTGGCATTTTTGATATGTGTTGAATGTTAGGTACATAGGAGTCAGCAAATTTTTTTTTTGATGTGTTACTATTTAGCACGTCAGAAAATTTAAAAATTAATTAAAAAAAAAGTATTTTTTTTTAAAAAAAAATTTCTAGAATTTTTTTTTTCAATTTAAAATTTAAAATTATTATTATTTTTTTGTAATTGCCGTGCAGAGAAAGTGGTGTAGAGAAAGGGAGATTGAGAGAGGAGAGAGAGAGTGTGGGGAAATAAATGAAGAGGAAAAGAATAAGAAGAGGAAAAAAAGTTAAGGGAAAATAAGAAGAGGGAAAAAGTTTAAAATCCTACTTATTTTTTTGTGACACGTCAATATTTAGTTGGACACGTCAGAATTTTCTGACGTACTATTTTCAACACGTCAGAAAATTTTGACGTGTTATTTTTTGTTATGTCAGAAAATGGTGACGTGGCAAAAAACATGTACTATTTGCTACGTCAGAAAATAGTAATTTTTTTGTAGTGCATCCATTTAGTTTTTTCTTTTGAACTTTTCTCTTTTCAAAAAGAAACAAGAATAAATAAATAAATAAAGGTGACATTTTTTGGTGTTCAATTGTTTATTATTCATAAATGAAAAAAGTTTTGCAAGATCGATTGTGTTTAAAAAAATAAAAATAAAAACAAAAAAAAAGACACGAAAAGTAGAAAACAGGAAAATAGATTGTATTCGAAATTTTGGTGTTTAAATAATTTTTTTTTTAATCAGCAATACAAAGTTTTACTAAAAGGTTGTTTAATTAATCAAGACGTGTTGGTTGCTATTATGGCTTACAATTAGAAGAAGGTTGAATATCAAGACAAATTGTTATTATTAATTTACTAGTATACTTTAGGAGATGAAATGTATTTTTTTCAAGGTTGGGTGTACCCTATATGGCATGAGAGAAACGCTAAAAAAAAAAAAAAAAAAGTTAATTTATTTAGAGCTTGTTTGGAATTGCGTTGGAAAAATAAAGTTTTTAAGTCAAAAAAGAGCTTTTGGGCAAAAGTTTCATTTTTAAGCTTTTGTCAAAAGTGTGTTTCGGCAATTTTTAGGTTTTTTAGACCCTTAAAAAATCTTTTTAATTTTTTTTTACCAAACGAGTATTTTTTTTTTTTCAAACAAACTTTTGAATGTTAAAAACACTTTTAAGCCCCTCAAACGCAATCACAAACTAGCCCTTAAGGGTATCTATGATGTATTCTTTGGTTAATTGGTTTCTCAAACTTTTCTTTACTTACATAAAGTTTAAACTTAAAACCTTTATTTAATACTATGTTAAATAACTGTTTATGTCAAAATTTTAAGTTAGTATGAAATAATAAATATAATCATTTAATTAATATTATGATACTCAGCTATTAGATTGTTTTTGTTTTTACTAGAGTTAGATTAAAAAATTGGGAAAAACTAGTTGCATGAAGAAATGTGAGATAAGTTTGGTTAAGAAAGAACTCTAGCTTCTTCGTCATTAATGAAAGAAGATTTCTCCGATCAACAAGGATTTTTGGGAGAGCAAAGGCTGAGCTGTTGGGTAGGGTATGGGCTGATGAGAATTAAATGAATACGTATTCCCATCAAAACGATGCTGATTTTGTTTTATAAAATATCTTATTTCAAACCTTAGAGTATTTTCGACAACTCTCTTATAGCGAGTCTGTTCCTTAAGTTTAAGAAATATGTTCAAAAATCACAAAAAAATCTCATAGCAGACTCCTTAAATGAACCTTAAACATTAAGATTACTACAGTGGAACCCAATATACCACTATTGCAATCTTTAAGATTATTAAAAAAATATATATATGATTCTCCCTTTTCTCTCCTTTCATGTCTCACAATTCTTTCTCATCTCTCCTCTCATATATATATATATATATATATATGTGATATAGGGAAAATTAAGGGAAATTATTAGGATGTATTTTGACATAGGAAGTAAAAAGTAGTTTAAATCCTTAAATGTAGAGAAAATGACGAGGAAGCTGCTGGGAATTATACCATATATTCATGTCCGGTTTAGCACATTTTTATTTTATTTTAATTAATTTAGCTATTTATTTTTTAAAAGTAGACTATCCACAAATATTATTTCTACAGGATTTCTTTCTTTTTCTTTTTATTCATGTTTTTGAAAAATTTGTTATGTTATGTTTATTTTTTTATTTTTTTATTTTTTAAGAATGTTTCATTCAAATTATCTCTTCTCAATGGCCATATAAATTATTCTCTAATTAATCATGTATTTAAGTTCAACCCGGGTCTTGGTCGACAAAGTGGTTGGGCATCATAGATTAAGTCAACAAGACTTCCAAAGTCTTCCACCAATTGTCATCTTCCCCACTAGTACTGCTCGATAATCACTCATATCTGTTTCCTGTATTTTCCTTTATACAAAAGATAATTATCCTACCCAACCTTAATTATTCCTCTCAGGAAATGGATTCCTGGCTTCTCTCGCCGTCTCCTTTTCTTATTTCTTTCTATTTCTTATTCTTTGTAACTTTCGTCGGGATTCCAGGATCTCTATGCGATGATGATGATGTGGACCCATCAAGCTGTAGCAAACTGTTCAACTGCGGAGGGATCAATAACGTCGGGTTTCCTTTCTGGGAAGATACCCGACCCAGTAATTGTGGGTCTCCTGGATTGAAGCTTCACTGCGAGGGAAGTGTTACTACCATAGAGATTATGAACGTGACATACCGCGTGCTAGAGGTCGATCTCAAAACCCAAATACTCAAAATTTCACGAGAGGATTTCTCGACTGGAATTTGTTCGCCGGAATTATTGAATACCACTCTCGACCCCAACCTGTTTGATTTTCACCCCGGTTACCAGAATATTACATTAGCCTACGGTTGTCCCTCTTCTTGGTTACCTTATCCACACCCTGGACACTTCACTTGCCCCACAAGTGGGGAAGTGCACGTGGAGCTGGGAGCTCATGGGCCTAAGGAATGTAATGGAAGCGTGGTTGTCCCAGTTCCTAATCCTCTCCGCCCAGATGCATTCATTTCGTCGGAAATATTGGAGCAAGTCATTAGAGAAGGATTCGATGTGGAATGGAAGGTGGATGCTGCAGCGTTCGCGTGTCCAACATGCAATATTTCCTCACCATCAAAATCAGGTACGTGTTAGATCATACTTATTTTAAAAGTTTAAATTGATTAAAAAAAAAACGTAAATGTTGTTAAACCCAGCGAGTGACCTGAAACTGTTGTTAACTTTTGGTAAAACAAACCAGTTAAGCTAAGAAATAAGTAGCCACTACTGAGTACTGAGCTTTTCAATTAGGGGAGAATAATTAATTAATTAATTAGCGTTCCTTTAGCTTTTTGACTTACTGGGCTCCAAGTGGGACCAAAAATAAACAACAAAATTAGGTAGGCCTCTAATCTAATCTAATACGCGGTTTCCACTTTCCATATATGTTTCTAGCTACTATTTACTAAAAAATATTAATAGAATATACGAGAAATTTCATTGTATGAGTAGAAAGGATGAGTACAATCCTGAATATTTTACTTATGCACAAAGTAGTAATTAATTAACCATTGGATTTAACTTCAATGTGGATGGGCCTTAAAACCCAACTTTTGTAGCCCCGAATCAACAACTGTCACATAAGTAAAATGCACAAAATTATCTTACAGCTTAAAACACTAGATTTTTCCTTATTTATTCTTCTTTCCCATTTCTTCAGTCCTGCCGACAACCTCTCCCATTTCTTCTTTTTCCTTCTTCTTCTCATTTAACAGGGAAAGAGTGAACCTTCAATTTAACGGACATCTTCTCCGGCATTAGGGTGATAAAATTTCCTAAGGGTTAACATTTTACCTCTAGATTTGATATTTGAATCTAAAAACGAGTTTTAAGACATTAGAAATGATTTTTGAGGCATTAAAAACGGATTTTTGGCATTAGAAATGAGTTTTTCAGGCTGGGTTTTGTGGGTTTTTGGCGGGTTCTCATAGGTATGGCCATGGGTCGTCGAGTAGCTTGGATTTTTTTTTAATTTTTTTTTTATTATTATTATTATTATTTTCATTTTGATTCGGTGTTTTTGTTCTCAGTTTTATTTTTTACATTTTTCTTAAATAGATGAGGTGTCACAAGATGGTTGGATGTTGCAAAACACCACTTTTAAGGTTTGACCACATGATAAGGGCTCTCTTAACCATTATAAATTCATTACCGATCATTTTTCAGTTATTCAGTGAATGATAAATCATTACAAGAAAAGCAGATATAAAGATTCAATATTTAAAAATTGTATCGAAAATAATCCAAGAAGTGATAACAAGACCGAATATAATTTAAGCAGCATGAGCAAATCCAAAATCTTTGTAGCCAGTCAATCATCATTAGTTTCCAATCTAAAGCAAACGAAACTCTCTGTATAAATCAGCTGATAAAAATTTATAAGAAAAATATAGTTAATAGGAAATTAGATTATATTCACAGTGTTCTTCCTGACATAATCGCTAGTAAGCAGAAGTATTTTGTCTATAGGAGAATATGCGCCTATGCGGGAGAGGCCTGCAGGAGGTCATGTCTAGAGAATAATTTTTGTCAGGCCTTCATCTGTCATTTGTTAGGAATAATTAGTCAAAACTTAGGGGGCTCAATAGGATAAAGGAAAACTTGAGTAAATAAAAGGTGATGTTTTAAGGCATCTTTTTGGTGGACTTTTTCAAGAGCGGTAAGTTTCTAAGAAGCTATGGGGTATTTGTTTCCCAGTTCAAAAGTGTTTTGTCTCTTTATCAATTTTGTTGTTGGGGAGTTAAAAGAGATTCAATGATAATTTTAAAAATTGAGAGGATGAGAGAAGAACTGAAAGAAAAAATGAATCATTTCTCTCCTTTAAATAGCGGTCAAAAGAATCTCTCAATTTTCCAATTCATTGGAAAATCACAATTCAAAGATGTTGAATGAAATAGTACTTCGAACATAAGACTTCCAAATCGAAATAGAGCTCTCACCACGCCTTAGCGAAATTGGCAATAATTCCTTCGTTCACATAATTTTATATGATGAAGATGATGATGGGAGTCAGGAGAAAATTTGGTCCTTCCGTGTTTCACAAAAAGGATGTCAGTGCTCGGAGACTTTCAAGGGGTATGATGAAATTTTGAAGTAATTTTGAAATAAGGCTAAAGTCATTAATTATTCTCTAATTTCTATGATTAATTACCCCGTATATATATATATATATATATATATATATATATATATATATTTGCGTATAAGGTACATGATCACATTGAATAGGTTTACAGATTTCAAAGCACGATAAAAGGAAAGGTCACACCATTATACTACTTTTGTTTGGTAGGTGGGACTTAAATGTTATTAAAATGCAGTCCGGGCCCTGCGATTATGTAGGTGGAATTAATTGGATTGACGGATTAAATGGAAGATGGATGCCACGTCATGTAATTGCACCTGGGTCCGACCAGGCCAGATCAAATTGGGTTCGACCAGCTGAGCAGCCTAGGTTAGGTTGGGTTAGGCCAGCTAACAGCGGGCTGGCTTGGTGGTTTGTTGAGAATGAGCAGGTTAATCGGACCGAAGAAGGCATTTTCTAGTAAATGTCTTGTGATACCCCTAGTTTATTTTTTCAATGGAAGATTATTTTTGCTGAGCAATTTAATTGGAGGAGTTGGATGAAGAACCGATTGAAGTCAGAGAAATGGAAAGGCAGTCTGTCCATACTTGAAGTGAAAAGATTCGTGTGTTTAGTCAAACAATAGCTTATCCCATTTAAGAAAATCGTCCTCCATACACAGAAATGCGATTCACCATTTGGCTTTCAAGTCAATACATTCCAAAGTCTGAAGTCTTCTTCTTTAATCACTGGCCTTAATATTGTTTTCTCATCGAGTGATGTCACATAATTATATTTGCCGTTGTTTCCTTGAGACAGTCTCAAATACCTCACCTATTCTTCATTTCATCCATCACTTTGATCTCTTTCCCAGAAATGGATTCCTGGCTTTCCTTCTTCGATTATGTTGTTGGTTTTCGTCGAGGTTCCGGTGTGTTTATGCTCCTATGATTGGTATACAAGTTGTAGCAACCAGTTTGACTGCGGGAGCATCACTGACTTGGGTTATCCATTCTGGGGTGATGGCCGACCCAAGCCTGCGGCAATCCAGATTCAAAGCTCGATTGTGCGAAAAATATCACTAGCATCGAAATTATGAACCTGGAATACCGCGTTTTGAGTGCCGATGCTGGCGTCAAAACCCTCAAAATTGTGAGGGAGGATTTCTTGGATGGAATTTGTTCACCAGTTTGGGAGAACACCGCCCTCGATCCAGAGCTTTTTGAATATGGCCCTGGCTTATACGTTAACATTACGTTACTCTATGGTTGCCCTTCTTTTTCAACCAAGTATCCACCAATATCCTTCTGCTCCGTTGATGGGACCCTTAATGAAGGCGTTTACATACAAGACCCTATCGTCCCTGTGGTTTGTGCAAAAAGCGTGGTTGTTCCCGTTCTTGCAACTCTTTATCAAGGTATAGGTAATTTGTCAAGAATTGAAGACATCATCAAAAGAGGATTCGATGTGAAGTGGAAGGAGGATCCATCTTGTATTGCCTGCACCGTGTCTAAGGGGGTTTGTGGATACGACCAGATTACGAATCAAACAACTTGCTACTGCCCAAATCAATCATCAAACGGGTTAAAAATATGTGCTGCCGGAGACACCCAAGTGCCTTCTAGTGAATCAGGTATGTACGTCCCTTATTTTCTACTTTTACCCCAACCAGCGCCGAGCAGTAGTTGTAATTTCAAGTCGTTTTCCAGCCGGTTTTATGCAATAGCATTACAGTAGGTGATGGCATTCCTGAGCTGAGTTCATGAGATTTTTTGACTATTGACCGAGACCCAATATTTATTTGATTTTATCTTTCAGTCTATAGGACTATAGGAGCTCTGCGGGTAACGATAAGTGAGATGCATGTGTTCGATAAATTAGGTCCACTAGCATATTTTAGGCCATGCCCTTCTTTCTGATTCGAGTATATATTTAAATCTTCCACCTCTACTCGATTAGACGACTTGCCCATTGAAAACAGATACTACATGTTAACGACTCTCTCGTGTCTGAAGAGGCAAGACAACTTTGTCCTTCTTTCAAGATTAAAATTTTGTCTGAAGGGCTTTCTGGTTGTGGATTGATCCATGATCTTACATTTGGTGTCTGATTGTCATCATGTCTTGTCTTTGGTTAATTTCTTCTCAGTTTGGGGGGTTAGATGCTAAAATGCAAATTTTGAGGTTACCAAGATGCTTCCAATATATATATATTGTAGGCCTTTAATTAATTTGTCTCAAGATTGACTCCTTAAATTTGTGACAGAATTAGCATATTTGACTCCCAAACCAAAAAAAAAAAAAAAAAAAAAAAAAAAATGGATAAAGAAGACAAAATGAAGACCAAAATGCTAAAAAGTATTTTTCTAAAACAAATAGTTAAAGCTAATAAATAATTAACGACTACAAAATTTACTGAAATATACTTTTAGCTTTTTAGGGGAGAATAATTAATAAGCGGTCCTTACTCCTTTGTAGCTTTTTGACTTGTTGGGTTCCAAATCGGCCAAAAAACAATGTATTCTACTATTTATTAAGGATTTGTTTGGAAATACGATTTTAAAAATTGCATTTTTAAAGTGTGCGTTTTTAAAATTTTTACTTTTTAAAATCGCATATACGTTTAATAAAACATGTTAAAAAATATTTTTTTTATCAATTAAGTGTTTTGAAAACATTAATTAGCATATAATTGCGATTTCATGACCAAATAGATAAATATTACCTCAAATAATTTTTTAAGGAAAATCTTGATTTTGGTTTAAATTCACACATTTTCAAATAAACATTTTCTAGTCAGCTTATAGAAATCATAAATTTTTTCACGATTTTAAAATTTGCGTTTTTTAAATCGCAATCTCAAACACTCCAAAATTGCAATTTGGTTTAAAAACACAGATTATTTTTTTAAAAAGGCACTCCCAAACGGACCCTAACAAATATTAATAGAACATACGACAAGGAATTCATTGTATGAGAGATGAATCATTTTATAAAAAGTAACAGCCTTTATAATTTTATTAGTGAATCATTTTTAATTTTTTGAACGATAAATCACTAAAAGTAGGGCAGATAAATGATTTAAATAACGAAAGATTCAATATTTAAAATTGTTTCTAAAATAACCCCAAAACTGGAAACAAGAAGGAATATAATTTAACCCTCATGACCAATTACAAAATCTTGTAGACGTACAGGCCAATAATTAGTCTCTAACCTAGCTATGGCGAATGAACTTTCATATATAAATCAGTTGATAAAAGAATTGAAAAGATTCTATTGAATGTGTGGCTTAAGTTATAAAGGTGTGAGGCGATATTAGCTAGTATATGAAAAATACAGTAAGTAGGAAATTAGATAATATTAACAATAGAGACATGTTGCATTTTTTTTAGTTGTAACATTGTTTTGTGTTCTTGTTGCAGAACAATCTCCGAAGCGCAATTGGCAGCTTATAACGGCAATTGGTATGGTGATCAATATAAGATAAAAGATATTATAATGAAAAGAAATTTATCTTTTTGTAAGTTTTAAAAGAATGTACGTGTCATGTCTACAATATATTGTTTGTTAATTTTTCTTCCTTTTTTTCTGCCCGAATGAAGTAAACGACCTAAAACATTCTTCGTGTGTAGGCATTTGCACAGGGATTGCGGTGGTCGCAGTGATCTCTTTCGTGATTATCTATAGCTTTAAGAGAGGACACTTTTCAAGTAATTCAATGGTTTGGTGGAAAAAAGATGCAAAGAATGATCACTTCAAGACTGAGGAAATCATCAAGAGTTATGGATTGATGGCCCCAAAGCGATATACTTATTCAAATTTGAAGAAAATAACCAACTCTTTCAAAGAAAAAATAGGACAAGGAGGATTTGGTGCAGTATACAAAGGGAAGCTACTCGATGGGCGTATGGTGGCAGTGAAAATTCTGAGCACGTCCAAAGGTAATGGAGAAGAATTTATCAACGAAGTGGCTAGCATTAGTAGAACATCGCATGTTAATATAGTCATTCTTTTAGGTTTCTGCTACGAGAGGACTAAAAGAGCTCTAATCTATGAATTCGTGCCTAATGGATCTCTTGATAAGTTCATAAATAATAAAGGATCTCCAATTACAAATTATCACTTGGACAACAAGACTATGTTCCAAAGTGCAGTTGGCATTGCTCGAGGATTAGAATACTTGCACCGTGGTTGCAACACAAGGATCATACATTTTGACATTAAACCACACAATATACTTTTGGATGAAAATTTGCGCCCAAAAATATCTGATTTTGGGCTTGCTAAACTATACAAAACAAAAGAGAGTATTGTGTCAATGACGGGCATGAGAGGGACTGCAGGATACATTGCACCAGAAGTATTTAATCGATACTTTGGTGGGGTCTCTCACAAGTCTGACGTCTACAGCTACGGAATGTTAGTTCTTGAAATGGTTGGAGTAAGAAAGATATTTGATAATGGGCTCTCTGAAAACAGCGAAACATATTTTCCACATGGAATTTATAAGAAACTTGAACAAGGTGAGAATTTTGAAAATTTGGGGGATATAATAGAGGAGGAAGAAGGCATAGTTAAAAAGATGATAATTGTGAGTTTATGGTGTACTCAAACCAATCCTTCAGATCGGCCATCAATAGGTAAGGTAATAGAGATGTTAGAAGGTAGTCTTCAGTCCTTACAATTTCCACCGAAGCCTGTCATGCATTCACCTGTAAAATCGCATCAAGATTCTTCTGAAACTTCACAGTCACAGAATCCATCACTTTAAGATCGCCTCAAGATTCAAAAATTTCAAATAAACGGGTTGTGCTGAGCTGTTTACTCGAAGAGCAGTGCAAAAGCAATATGTTTGGAACGGATGGAGTGAAGTCGTTGAGGAAGGGCTAGAAGGAGCTTTGTGAAGTTGCTTGCCAGATTTTGAGCAGCACCAATTAATTAGTCTATGCATAATCTTATTATATGAGGTGCTTCTCTATCTATTGGAAGCATTCTCATTTCCTTTCTCCTCCCAACTGTAAGTGGTTCCTCTAAGTGATGTTAAACCTCCTTAATCCCCCTTCCCTTTCTTTTCTCTTTCAGTTTTCCGCCTTGTTTTTTTTTTTTTTTTAACTCTATGTTGTTCGGTTTTGTTGCTCATGTGTGTGCTTAGGGGAAAAAAAAAAAAATTCTTTGTGAAACATATTTAGTTTTCCAGTTATTCAAAATTTTCTCAGTCACTTTCAGAAAGCACTCTGAATCCCAATTTTTATTTTTATTTTATTTATTTATTTTTATTATTATTTTTTTTTATGATCTATTCTGTTAAAATATTCATTCTCATATTTTTCTTTTCTTTTTCTCTCTCTCTACTCCACCGATGACTTCACCATAGCCACCTTGGTGAAGCTGCGTGTGCGTGTGGAAATGGTGGTCGAGGTCTTGGTGGTGATTGTGCAAATAATAATAATAATAATAATAATTATGGAGATAATTTTAGGGTGTGATCAAATTTTAAAGAAAAAGAAGGTTTAAAGAACAGGATGCGAATGCTCTTCATCACCACAAAAAAATAATTTTTTTCTTACTGGAGTTTTCTGACGTGTCAGGGTATCTGACACGTCAAAAAACTTTTTTGACGTGGCATTTTTGACATGTGTTGAATGTTAGGTACATAGGAGTCAGCAAATTTTTTTTTGACGTGTTACTATTTAGCACGTCAGAAAATTTAAAAATTAATTAAAAAAAAAGTATTTTTTTTTTTAAAAAAATTTCTAGAATTTTTTTTTTCAATTTAAAATTTAAAATTATTATTATTTTTTTGTAATTTCTCTGCACGGCAGAGAAAGTGGTGTAGAGAAAGGGAGATTGAGAGGGGAGAGAGAGAGTGTGGGGAAATAAATGAAGAGGAAAAGAATAAGAAGAGGAAAAAAAGTTAAGGGAAAATAAGAAGAGGGAAAAAGTTTAAAATCCTACTTATTTTTTTGTGACACGTCAATATTTAGTTGGACACGTCAGAATTTTCTGACGTACTATTTTCAACACGTCAGAAAATTTTGACGTGTTATTTTTTGTTATGTCAGAAAATGGTGATGTGGCAAAAAACATGTACTATTTGCCACGTCAGAAAATGGTAATTTTTTTTGTAGTGCATCCATTTAGTTTTTTCTTTTGAACTTTTCTCTTTTCAAAAAGAAACAAGAAAAAATAAATAAATAAATAAAGGTGACATTTTTTGGTGTTCAATTGTTTATTATTCATAAATGAAAAAAGTTTTGCAAGATCGATTGTGTTTAAAAAAATAAAAATAAAAACAAAAAAAAGACACGAAAAGTAGAAAACAGGAAAATAGATTGTATTCGAAATTTTGGTGTTTAAATAATTTTTTTTTTTAATCAGCAATACAAAGTTTTACTAAAAGGTTGTTTAATTAATCAAGACGTGTTGGTTGCTATTATGGCTTACAATTAGAAGAAGGTTGAATATCAAGACAAATTGTTATTATTAATTTACTAGTATACTTTAGGAGATGAAATGTATTTTTTTTAAGGTTGGGTGTACGCTGTATGGCATGAGAGAAACGCTAAAAAAAAAAAAAAAGTTAATTCATTTAGAGCTTATTTGTGATTGCGTTGGAGAAATAAAGATTTTAAGTCAAAAAGAGCTTTTGGGCAAAAGTTTCATTTTTAAGCTTTTGTCAAAAGTGTGTTTCGGCAATTTTTAGGTTTTTTAGACCCTTAAAAAGTCTTTTTAATTTTTTTTTACCAAACGAGTATTTTTTTTTCAAACGAACTTTTTGAATGTTAAAAACACTTTTAGGCCTCTCAAACGCAATCTCAAACTAGCCCTTAAGGATATCTATGATGTATTCTTCCGTTAATTGGTTTCTCAAAATTTTCTTTACTTACATAAAGTTTGAACTTAAAACCTTTATTTTATACCATGTTAAATAACTGTTTATGTCAAAATTTTAAGTTAGTATGAAATAATAAATATAATCATTTAATTAATATTATGATACTCAGCTATTAGATTGTTTTTGTTTTTACTAGAGTTAGATTAAAAAATTGGGAAAAACTAGTTGCATGAAGAAATGTGAGATAAGTTTGGTTAAGAAAGAACTCTAGCTTCTTCGTCATTAATGAAAGAAGATTTCTCCGATCAACAAGGATTTTTGGGAGAGCAAAGGCTGAGCTGTTGGGTAGGGTATGGGCTGATGAGAATTAAATGAATACGTATTCCCATCAAAACGATGCTGATTTTGTTTTATAAAATATCTTATTTCAAACCTTAGAGTATTTTCGACAATTCTCTTATAGCGAGTCTGTTCCTTAAGTTTAAGAAATATGTTCAAAAATCACAAAAAAATCTCATAGCAGACTCCTTAAATGAACCTTAAACATTAAGATTACTACAGTGGAACCCAATATACCACTATTGCAATCTTTAAGATTATTAAAAAAATATATATATGATTCTCCCTTTTCTCTCCTTTCATGTCTCACAATTCTTTCTCATCTCTCCTCTCATATATATATATATATATATATATGTGATATAGGGAAAATTAAGGGAAATTATTAGGATGTATTTTGACATAGGAAGTAAAAAGTAGTTTAAATCCTTAAATGTAGAGAAAATGACGAGGAAGCTGCTGGGAATTATACCATATATTCATGTCCGGTTTAGCACATTTTTATTTTATTTTAATTAATTTAGCTATTTATTTTTTAAAAGTAGACTATCCACAAATATTATTTCTACAGGATTTCTTTCTTTTTCTTTTTATTCATGTTTTTGAAAAATTTGTTATGTTATGTTTATTTTTTTATTTTTTTATTTTTTAAGAATGTTTCATTCAAATTATCTCTTCTCAATGGCCATATAAATTATTCTCTAATTAATCATGTATTTAAGTTCAACCCGGGTCTTGGTCGACAAAGTGGTTGGGCATCATAGATTAAGTCAACAAGACTTCCAAAGTCTTCCACCAATTGTCATCTTCCCCACTAGTACTGCTCGATAATCACTCATATCTGTTTCCTGTATTTTCCTTTATACAAAAGATAATTATCCTACCCAACCTTAATTATTCCTCTCAGGAAATGGATTCCTGGCTTCTCTCGCCGTCTCCTTTTCTTATTTCTTTCTATTTCTTATTCTTTGTAACTTTCGTCGGGATTCCAGGATCTCTATGCGATGATGATGATGTGGACCCATCAAGCTGTAGCAAACTGTTCAACTGCGGAGGGATCAATAACGTCGGGTTTCCTTTCTGGGAAGATACCCGACCCAGTAATTGTGGGTCTCCTGGATTGAAGCTTCACTGCGAGGGAAGTGTTACTACCATAGAGATTATGAACGTGACATACCGCGTGCTAGAGGTCGATCTCAAAACCCAAATACTCAAAATTTCACGAGAGGATTTCTCGACTGGAATTTGTTCGCCGGAATTATTGAATACCACTCTCGACCCCAACCTGTTTGATTTTCACCCCGGTTACCAGAATATTACATTAGCCTACGGTTGTCCCTCTTCTTGGTTACCTTATCCACACCCTGGACACTTCACTTGCCCCACAAGTGGGGAAGTGCACGTGGAGCTGGGAGCTCATGGGCCTAAGGAATGTAATGGAAGCGTGGTTGTCCCAGTTCCTAATCCTCTCCGCCCAGATGCATTCATTTCGTCGGAAATATTGGAGCAAGTCATTAGAGAAGGATTCGATGTGGAATGGAAGGTGGATGCTGCAGCGTTCGCGTGTCCAACATGCAATATTTCCTCACCATCAAAATCAGGTACGTGTTAGATCATACTTATTTTAAAAGTTTAAATTGATTAAAAAAAAAACGTAAATGTTGTTAAACCCAGCGAGTGACCTGAAACTGTTGTTAACTTTTGGTAAAACAAACCAGTTAAGCTAAGAAATAAGTAGCCACTACTGAGTACTGAGCTTTTCAATTAGGGGAGAATAATTAATTAATTAATTAGCGTTCCTTTAGCTTTTTGACTTACTGGGCTCCAAGTGGGACCAAAAATAAACAACAAAATTAGGTAGGCCTCTAATCTAATCTAATACGCGGTTTCCACTTTCCATATATGTTTCTAGCTACTATTTACTAAAAAATATTAATAGAATATACGAGAAATTTCATTGTATGAGTAGAAAGGATGAGTACAATCCTGAATATTTTACTTATGCACAAAGTAGTAATTAATTAACCATTGGATTTAACTTCAATGTGGATGGGCCTTAAAACCCAACTTTTGTAGCCCCGAATCAACAACTGTCACATAAGTAAAATGCACAAAATTATCTTACAGCTTAAAACACTAGATTTTTCCTTATTTATTCTTCTTTCCCATTTCTTCAGTCCTGCCGACAACCTCTCCCATTTCTTCTTTTTCCTTCTTCTTCTCATTTAACAGGGAAAGAGTGAACCTTCAATTTAACGGACATCTTCTCCGGCATTAGGGTGATAAAATTTCCTAAGGGTTAACATTTTACCTCTAGATTTGATATTTGAATCTAAAAACGAGTTTTAAGACATTAGAAATGATTTTTGAGGCATTAAAAACGGATTTTTGGCATTAGAAATGAGTTTTTCAGGCTGGGTTTTGTGGGTTTTTGGCGGGTTCTCATAGGTATGGCCATGGGTCGTCGAGTAGCTTGGATTTTTTTTTAATTTTTTTTTTATTATTATTATTATTATTTTCATTTTGATTCGGTGTTTTTGTTCTCAGTTTTATTTTTTACATTTTTCTTAAATAGATGAGGTGTCACAAGATGGTTGGATGTTGCAAAACACCACTTTTAAGGTTTGACCACATGATAAGGGCTCTCTTAACCATTATAAATTCATTACCGATCATTTTTCAGTTATTCAGTGAATGATAAATCATTACAAGAAAAGCAGATATAAAGATTCAATATTTAAAAATTGTATCGAAAATAATCCAAGAAGTGATAACAAGACCGAATATAATTTAAGCAGCATGAGCAAATCCAAAATCTTTGTAGCCAGTCAATCATCATTAGTTTCCAATCTAAAGCAAACGAAACTCTCTGTATAAATCAGCTGATAAAAATTTATAAGAAAAATATAGTTAATAGGAAATTAGATTATATTCACAGTGTTCTTCCTGACATAATCGCTAGTAAGCAGAAGTATTTTGTCTATAGGAGAATATGCGCCTATGCGGGAGAGGCCTGCAGGAGGTCATGTCTAGAGAATAATTTTTGTCAGGCCTTCATCTGTCATTTGTTAGGAATAATTAGTCAAAACTTAGGGGGCTCAATAGGATAAAGGAAAACTTGAGTAAATAAAAGGTGATGTTTTAAGGCATCTTTTTGGTGGACTTTTTCAAGAGCGGTAAGTTTCTAAGAAGCTATGGGGTATTTGTTTCCCAGTTCAAAAGTGTTTTGTCTCTTTATCAATTTTGTTGTAGGGGAGTTAAAAGAGATTCAATGATAATTTTAAAAATTGAGAGGATGAGAGAAGAACTGAAAGAAAAAATGAATCATTTCTCTCCTTTAAATAGCGGTCAAAAGAATCTCTCAATTTTCCAATTCATTGGAAAATCACAATTCAAAGATGTTGAATGAAATAGTACTTCGAACATAAGACTTCCAAATCGAAATAGAGCTCTCACCACGCCTTAGCGAAATTGGCAATAATTCCTTCGTTCACATAATTTTATATGATGAAGATGATGATGGGAGTCAGGAGAAAATTTGGTCCTTCCGTGTTTCACAAAAAGGATGTCAGTGCTCGGAGACTTTCAAGGGGTATGATGAAATTTTGAAGTAATTTTGAAATAAGGCTAAAGTCATTAATTATTCTCTAATTTCTATGATTAATTACCCCGTATATATATATATATATATATATATATATATATATATATATATTTGCGTATAAGGTACATGATCACATTGAATAGGTTTACAGATTTCAAAGCACGATAAAAGGAAAGGTCACACCATTATACTACTTTTGTTTGGTAGGTGGGACTTAAATGTTACTAAAATGCAGTCCGGGCCCTGCGATTATGTAGGTGGAATTAATTGGATTGACGGATTAAATGGAAGATGGATGCCACGTCATGTAATTGCACCTGGGTCCGACCAGGCCAGATCAAATTGGGTTCGACCAGCTGAGCAGCCTAGGTTAGGTTGGGTTAGGCCAGCTAACAGCGGGCTGGCTTGGTGGTTTGTTGAGAATGAGCAGGTTAATCGGACCGAAGAAGGCATTTTCTAGTAAATGTCTTGTGATACCCCTAGTTTATTTTTTCAATGGAAGATTATTTTTGCTGAGCAATTTAATTGGAGGAGTTGGATGAAGAACCGATTGAAGTCAGAGAAATGGAAAGGCAGTCTGTCCATACTTGAAGTGAAAAGATTCGTGTGTTTAGTCAAACAATAGCTTATCCCATTTAAGAAAATCGTCCTCCATACACAGAAATGCGATTCACCATTTGGCTTTCAAGTCAATACATTCCAAAGTCTGAAGTCTTCTTCTTTAATCACTGGCCTTAATATTGTTTTCTCATCGAGTGATGTCACATAATTATATTTGCCGTTGTTTCCTTGAGACAGTCTCAAATACCTCACCTATTCTTCATTTCATCCATCACTTTGATCTCTTTCCCAGAAATGGATTCCTGGCTTTCCTTCTTCGATTATGTTGTTGGTTTTCGTCGAGGTTCCGGTGTGTTTATGCTCCTATGATTGGTATACAAGTTGTAGCAACCAGTTTGACTGCGGGAGCATCACTGACTTGGGTTATCCATTCTGGGGTGATGGCCGACCCAAGCCTGCGGCAATCCAGATTCAAAGCTCGATTGTGCGAAAAATATCACTAGCATCGAAATTATGAACCTGGAATACCGCGTTTTGAGTGCCGATGCTGGCGTCAAAACCCTCAAAATTGTGAGGGAGGATTTCTTGGATGGAATTTGTTCACCAGTTTGGGAGAACACCGCCCTCGATCCAGAGCTTTTTGAATATGGCCCTAGCCACTTTAGCATTACGTTACTCTATGGTTGCCCTTCTTTTCGCAATTATCCACCAATATCCTTTTGCTCCGTTGATGGGACCGCTAATAAAGGCGTTTACATACAAGACCCTACCGTCCCTGTGGTTTGTACAAAAAGCGCCATTGTTCCTATTCTAGCAACTCTTTATCAAGATATAGGTAATTGGTCAAGAATTGAAGACATCATAATTGGTTTGTACAAAATTTGCACTTTTTCAAATAAGCATTTTCTAGTCAACTTATAGAAATTGCAGATTTTTTCATGATTTTAAAATTTGCGTTTTTAAAATCGCAACCTCAAACACTCTAAAATTGCGATTTGGTTTAAAAACACAAATTATTTTTTTTAAAAATGCACTCTCAAACGAACCCTAAAAAATATTAATAGAACATACGACGAGAAATTCACTGTATGAGAGATGAATCATTTTATAAAAAGTAACAGCCTTTATAATTTTATTAGTGAATTATTTTTTAATTATTCATTGAACGATAAATCACTAAAAGTAAGGCAGGTAAATGATTTAAATAACGAAAGATTCAATATTTAAAATTGTTTCTAAAATAACCCCAAAACTGGAAACAATTCCAAAATCTTGCAGACGTACAGGCCAATAATTAGTCTCTAACCTATGGCGAATGAACTTTTATATATAAATCAGTTGATAAAAGAGTTGAAAAGATTCTATTGAATGTGTGGCTTAAGTTACAAAGGTGTGAGGTGATATTAGCTAGTATAAGAAAAATACAGTAAGTAGGAAATTAGATAATATTAACAATAGAGACATGTTGCAGTTTTTTTAGTTGTAACATTGTTTTGTGTTCTTGTTGCAGAACAATCTCCGAAGCGCAATTGGCAGCTTATAACGGCAATTGGTATGATGATCAATATAAGATAAAAGATATTATAATGAAAAGAAATTTATCTTTTTGTAAGTTTTAAAAGAATGTACGTGTCATGTCTACAATATATTGTTTGTTAATTTTTCTTCCTTTTTTCTGCCCGATTGAAGTAAGCGACCTAAAACATTCTTCGTGTGTAGGCATTTGCACAGGGATTGCGGTGGTCGCAGTGATCTCTTTCGTGATTATCTATAGCTTTAAGAGAGGACACTTTTCAAGTAATTCAATGGTTGGGTGGAAAAAAGATGCAAAGAATGATCACTTCAAGACTGAGGAAATCATCAAGAGTTATGGATTGATGGCCCCAAAGCGGTACACTTACTCAAATTTGAAGAAACTAACCAACTCTTTCAAAGAAAAAGTAGGACAAGGAGGATATGGTGCCGTGTACAAAGGGAAGCTACCTGATGGGCGTATGGTGGCAGTGAAAATGCTGAACGCGTCCAAAGGTAATGGAGAAGAATTTATCAATGAAGTGGCTAGCATCAGTAGAACATCACATGTTAATATAGTCAATCTTCTAGGTTTTTGCTATGAGAGGTCTAAAAGTGCTCTAATCTATGAATTCATGCCTAATGGATCTCTTGATAGGTTTATATATGATAAAGGATCCTCAATTACATTAAATAGCAAGACAATGTTCCAAATTGCAATTGGCATTGCTCGAGGACTAGAATACTTGCACCGTGGTTGCAACACAAGGATTTTACATTTTGACATAAAACCACACAATATACTTTTGGATGAAGATTTGCACCCAAAAATCTCTGATTTTGGCCTTTCTAAACTATGCAAAACAAAAGAGAGTATTGTGTCAATGACTGGCATGAGAGGGACTGCAGGATATATTGCACCAGAAGTCTTTAGTCGGTATTTTGGTGGGGTCTCTCATAAATCTGATGTCTATAGCTACGGAATGTTAGTTCTAGAAATGGTTGGAGCAAGAAAAGAATTTGATAGTGGACTCTCTCAAACCAGCGAAACATATTTTCCAGATGGGATTTATAACAAACTTGAACAAGGTGAGAGTTTTGGAACTTTGGAAGATATAACAACGGATAAAGAAGACACAATAAAAAAGATGATAATGGTGAGTTTATGGTGCACTCAAACCATTCCTTCAGATCGGCCATCAATGGGTAAGGTGATAGAGATGTTAGATGGTAGCCTTCAATGCTTACAATTTCCACCAAAGCCTGTCTTGCATTCAGATGTAAAGTTGCCTCAAGATTCTTCTACAACTTCAGTCACATGATTCAATTGTATTATAATATTAAAAAAATTTAAATAAATGGGTAGCTATGAACTGTACTTGAAGAGTATTGCGAAAGCAAACTGTTTGGAATTAATAGATGGAGTCAAATTGATGAATGGCTAGAAGATCTTTGTGAACTTGCTAATCTTAGCTTGCTAGATTTTGAGCAGCACCAATTGATTTATGTATAATCTTGTTAGATGAGCTAGCTGCTTCTTCTCTATCTATTAATCGGAAGCATTTTCAACATTTCCTTTCTCCTCCCAACTGTTGTAGTTCCCCAAAGTGATGTTAAACCTCGTTAATCCCCATTCCCTTTTCTTTTCTCCCTTTCCCCTCCAAAGTCGCTGCATACTTTCATCATTGAGACCCATAAAACCATTTCCGTCACCGATCGCGACCTCACCAAACAGTCGTGCAATCTCTTCCCCAACCGTCAGACCATTACCATTCCCACCGGCCACCACCAGCACCCTTGAACTCCATCATCTCGAAGACCCACATCTTCATTTTCCAAATCTTCTTCAATATTCCTTCGCCTTTTTATCTCCCTCCTCCTATAACCCACTTCCCCTCCACCACCATTTTCACCGGAAACCTTTTCCACCCTCCTCCTTAACAACCTAAATCAACCACCAAAACCAACAAAGCCAAGCAAAACCCAGATAAGAAAACCCCCCCAAAAAATCATAGAATCAAAAGATAAACAGATTAAAGAAGATGCGCAAGCTCCAATCGACCAGCGAACTAAGAGAGAGAGGGAATGAGATCGATTGCTCGGTGTGGATTGGGAGAGAGAGCTGAAGGGGGAGAGTCTATGAGACAAGGGAGAAAGTTACATCGGATAGATCCAAAGACTTCATGAGCAGCATTGTCCCAAACAATTGTAAGAAAATTCCGATCCATAAATTCTTGGCCACGGATTTTTAGGCTTAGTGATGCGTCTAGGTTGAGTCCAAACATAGCATGGTTGCAAGTATTTGCGGTTGGGTCAAGTTCTTGAACCTGATTATGGAGGCCGCATTCGTGTTGAGAAATGATATACGCTCTCTCAAATACATGTTCTTTGGCGTTGCATTAAAAATCCTTGGTAGTGGGATTTTGGGAAGAGTCGTGTACTACACATCTACTGTTCTTGTTGGGTACAATCTTTGAGATGGGCTGAAAAGTCTAGGTCCTCAATCGGCCGAAATGAGTTTGAATTGGATCCACCAATAGGTCGTACTTTGGTTCGGAAAAGAAAAACTCAAAAATCGAGTCATGCATGTGAAAAATCCTAATAGATAACTAACTATAGTCTATAGATTAACAAAAATACTTTCCTCTAGTGCAAATATGTGATTTATTACCTTCTCTTATCGATTTTTTAAAAGCTGGTTCACGCATGACTCACCATTCAAAGTCAACAAAAGCAGTCAACGCAGTCCTTTACCCACTCTTCCAATGCTCCAAGTTCCAACCAACCCCTCATTTCCACTTCTCTCCGATGCCCCCAATCTCATTACTTCTAATCTGATCTCTCTCTCTCTCTCTGAAAATGAATCCCCATCTCTACAGTACAGACTGCAACATAAAGATGCCGTGTTGAACGGTCGTTATATTGGTCTTGGTCACCTAATTGTGATCTGACCGTCGGTTGTAAAGTTCCAAATAGAAGCATCTCTTTGAAAAATTTCACCCCCGACCCTAACTTCGTCAAGCCCACCAGCTCCATTATGATGCAATTCATAAGAATTGTTTAAAAGCCATTTCATCTTCCCCTTCTCCCTTTTCTAATCTCATCACTTGCAATCACTTTCTCTCTCGATCTCTTTCAACATGCATCCCATTCTCTTCCCAACCATCGCTCTGTCATTGGTGATAGCAGCATTATGCTTGATGCACTTCCCATCGTCTTCGTACGCAGATGATGAGCACGTAAACTGCAGCCAACCATTTGATTGTGCAGGTATTGAGGGCCTCAATTATCCTTTCTGGGGATCCAATAGGCCAAGCTATTGCGGCCACCCTGCTTTTGTGTTGTTAAACTGCAGCGATGATTCCCCACTCATCAAAATCACCTTCATTAATTACCGAGTCCTTCAAGTCGATAACTTATCGCGGACTCTCAAGGTTGCTAGAGAGGATTACTGAAACAACCAGCTTTGTCCTCCTACGATCGTTAATACGACCATCAATTTCACTGTCTTTGATTATGATTCAGCTTCAACCAACCTGACGCTCTACTAAGATTGCCCTGCTGCTTCTACTTCTTTTATAATTTCGTCGACCGATACTACTCAGTTTGATTGCTTCATAAACGGAAGCGATGCTAATCAAACTGCCAATTACTATTTTAATAGTGTCGTTTTAAACTCAATTGGTAGCTGATTGGGGGCATGCAAGTACAATGTTAAAGTTCCAATTCTACTAACAGCAGCTCAACCTGCGAGCGGCAATTCATCTACACTGGAAGAAGCTATCGATGGCGGCTTCATGTTGGGGTGGGATGCAAATAACAATTTGTGTGATGAATGTAAAGCAACCGGTGGGCAGTGTGGGTCCAGCACAGGCACCAGCGAATTCGCTTACCATTGTGCAAATGGAGCTTTGCCATCCACTTGTGTGTTAAGTAAGTACTTTGCTGTTTTTCCTTGCTTCATTTTTTGCATGTATATCGGTATCTCATTTTGCTTAAGCGTGGACACTTTGACAGAGAAAAAAGGTCCTCGATCAGCATAGTTTTTTCTGACTCGTTTAGGATAAATCATTTAGGAAAAACTCCAAACTTGCTTTCGGCCATATATGGCATCCATCCTGTAACATCCTCAGCCCGTTAAGGCTGAGTTTGCCACTTTTCTTCTTTTACAACAAAGTTCTTGCAAAGATCTATAAGGTCTATCAGAGTACTTGATTTTAAAGGATACGATAAATGTATAAAACATTATTCAAGAGATTTTATTACAAGCGAAATTAGAAAACATTAAATTTTAGTTGCGGAATATCATATTATTACAATCACTGATATGAAAAGACTTTGAAAATTAATACTTATTCCCATCCCCATTCCGGCCTCCTATTCCAGCGTCCTTTCTACCTGAAAACAAGAAATAAAACTGAATGAGCCCAAAAGGGGCCCTGCAAGTAAAATCCACAACCATAAATAGTTTTACTCATTGTTCTCAATTTTTGAAAATCGTTTTCACAAATAAATATACATCCAGTCATAATAATACATGTAAGTACGATTGCATATTCCGTAATATATACATACTATTACATCTAGTAATAGATCATCGTCATAAATCATCGTTATAAATCATCATAGTATATCATCATTGTAAATCATATTATCATTTTCTCATATTAGGGCCCATGTACACTATTACCCCTGTGCACGAGGGTTGCGGGTCCTTGTGACCATGGCACTGAGCTGTGGCCTCAGCCATGCCCGACCGTCAATTAACTCTTTTCTTGGTGCACTTAACGGTCATGTTGATGGAATACCACCTTCTGGCATAGCCTCCTTCAGTGGTTTCGCCTCCATCCCAGTATCGGTACCGAACTCCTCTCATCTTTACTTATCTTGGGGCCAAAAATATTCTCCTCCATACATGTGCCCTCATTTCATAACATTTAACTCATTTCTTGTACTTTTCTTTGTACTTCTTTTGATGCATCTTAGGGCAACATGTAGGAGGGTTTATCATCATTCTTCTTTCTTATAATCATCATCATTTCTTAACTTTCTTTTCTAAAAAATGGAAACTTTTCCAAATATAACTTGTTGTACTTAGAAAGTATTTAAAGAAATAGAAACTTTCTAAATAATTCTTTTAGAAATCCTTCATGCATGCAACATATCTCCATGACAGGTAAATAAAATAATTATTTACAATTTGATACAAGAATAAATAAATAGCATGACATGAAGTAATTTTAGAAGGGGTAGTGAATCTACTTACTTCTAGACTGAAGCTATGAGCAGTCTTTAAACTGCTAATTAATCATCTTGAAAAAAATATCTTATTGTTCCACTCTGTTTATTCACAACTAAATTAATAACAATTCACGAAAATCAATTAACTCCAGTCTACTCCTTTAGGGAAGTTAACCCATTAAAATAGAGAATCAACTCCCAATACTGATTCAAAATTCTCAAGAGTGAAACCACCCAATATCATCATGATTAAATCATAAAGGTTCTCATCTAAGGCCTATTACTCAACTTAAAATCAAATACCCATAGCTAAAGGAAGAAGAATTTTACCTTTGAAGAACCTATCTTTTTTATTCTGCGAATTTCTCTTTTGGTCATCCTTTAAATCTCTGTTTCTCCCCCTCAGCATCTCACCCGCTTTGTTTTTCTCATGCTACTCTGTCCATCTCTCACTCTATTGCAACATTCTTTCTCCCTCTGTCTTCTCCTTTTTACATCCGTAAAACTCCCTCTCTCTATCTTATTGTTTCTTCTTCTCCGTTAAGTAATAAGAAATGAGAGTAGGTGAAGTCAAGAAAATGAAAAGGAAAGTCCAAACCGTGTGGTAAGAGAAGGAAGGAAGAAGAATGTTAGGAGCAATGAGTGGTAATAAGTGGCATTGGGGAAAGTGGGGGAGGAGAGGGGTTAGTGTGCTGGTAGTAAAATAAGAAAGGAAGAAAGAAGGAAGAAAAGAAAGTGGGTAGGACCTCATAAAAAGAGAGAGAAAGTATAGTACAAAGCATTAGTCAATAATTCAAAGTAGGAGAATAAGTGGGTGTGGGGCTGCTGTGAAGAAAAATGGGGAAATGAGAAGAAAAAAAATAAGAATTAGGTGGGTTGGTCGGCAAAGATGTGGGGAAAAATAGTAAAAAAAATAATAATAAAAGAAAAGAGAAAGATAAGGTGATTATGAGCAAGTATTGTAGGTTAACTCGCATTTTAAAAATAATTTGTCTATTGTCCTCATTTAATCAATCACCAACTATTAAAATCATACTCCAAATTCTATAAATCGATCATCAATTATCATTTCTCTTAAATCACCCAATAAAATAATCAGATATAATCTCGAATCAATATCATATAATCTAATAAATTCCTCAAGAATAAATGTCATTACCTAATCATCATCAAATAAATATATCTAAAATAAGACTTTTAAAATCTGGGGCACTACACATCCAATACATGAACATGATAAATATATATATTAGAAACATGCAGATATTGGGTGATTTTTCGTTGATCAGTAATTGTTTTGAGGGAGCTAGGATCAATAGGAGACAAGCCCATGAGTCTTGGCATCAGAAAAATCTAGTATGGTCAACGATGGACTGGTTCTTGGATTTTCAATATGTCATTGATCGATGAATATTTAGGATTTTAATTCTGTTAAAGTAATGATTAAGTGATTAAATTTACTTCTTATTATTCACTTAATTTTTTGAAATAAGTAATAATTTAAGGCAACTACTTAGAAGTTAGATGGGGATCAAAGGCTATGGAACCAAGCCGGAGTTGATTCCTCTAATCATTTAATTTCTTAGAAAAGAAAGAAGCTGAATGTCCTACACCAAGCAAAAATATTGGACTAGAAACCATATTAAAAATAATAATAAAAAAGAGGCGAATTTCTTCAATGGCGTGTATCATGCACGGCATACTTTTTAAATTGATTTGTGTTAGGTAGATTGAATTCACACTGGCAACCAATGATCATACAGGTGCATGGTGACTAGCGTGGTCAACAGGGTCCAATGGGACCGGCAAAAGACAATTATTTATGGTTTTTGTTTTTTTTTTTTTTTTTTAAATTGTCTTTCTTGACTAGGAAACAATATAAAAGTAGAACAATAAAAAATAGGGGAGACTAGAATAGTGAGCCCATTGAGAGTAACAATATAATTAAAGAAGATAATTATACTAAATTTGAAAACAATTAATTTAAGTCTATTTTTATTTTCCTTTTCAATTTATTTATTGATTTTTGATTTGATTGATTGCATAACATTGGCCAAATTCGGTTAATGAAATATTTAGTTTAGTATATACTTAGAAAAATAAATATTCTTTAATCAAAAAGAGAGAGAGAGAGAGAGAGAGAGAGAGAGTCGTATTTTTCAAAAAACATATTCACATATTCGGAACCTGACAGTTGAGAGGGTGAAAAAGCAAATACAAAGATCAAAAATTAGAAAAAAAAAAACAAAAACAAAAAAAAAAACCAAAAAAAACAAAAAAAGAGGCCAAAAATAGAATTTATTTTATTTTTAAAAAAACCACTAATATTATTATATCCTTAGTGGGTTGATCAAGGCCTTTTCACCCCTGCAATGTTAGAGAACAAACAGTACTTGGGATTAGATTTATCACAAAATAAAAATAAAAATAAAAACTAATAAATAATAAAAACAGGCTTAGACTTTGTTGAAGTTAATATAGAAGAATGCATTTTAGGATAAGCATAAGGTTTTTTAGTAAGAATTTTGGCTTTAATTTTTAAAATAAACAATAATTTAACATATATATATATATATATGTTAAGAGATAGAGATTTTGAGTTTAGATATATGAGAAAGAGTATTTTCTTACTTAAAAGATTAAATTTATTTTTTTAAAAAAATATTACTAGAAATGATTGTATAAAAAAGAGAGTAAAGAGAAATTATTAGACAAAGAATATAGAAGCTTTAATCATAAAGCAGTGATGTTGGACTTCACGTACAGGTATAGAAAAATGCAGGCATGCAATTAAAAAAGCCCCACGTACGAGTTTCAGCTGAATTGAGATTCGATTGAGCCATGAACCAGAGAGTTGAGAGAACTTTTGGCTTCTGTTCATACTTCAACTAGCATCCTTGTAATTAATTTTCATGTATTCGTGATTATTTTTGAAGTCTTTCGTAGTTCCTTATATATAATATCTCCCTAAGCTCAATAGTTTTTTTTCTTTTTCTGATTCCCCTTAATTAAGATTACCCCTATAGCATACTCCGAAAATTTTGGCCATATTTTTCCCTCTTAGAAGTAGCTAGAGCCAAACCAGATTTCCACTGAAATATTAACCACCCACTTAGGAGGATTTAAAAGGAACATGAGTAACAAGTACGGGATTGATCTTTTTGAGTCTTACCTGGTTGTTGGTTGACTTTGATCTTTTTTTATTTATTTAATATATGTTTAAGATGACGTGGATTGTGTTGTATTAGAGGCTTAGAAGTAAAAAAAAAAATAAAAAAAAAAATTGCAGTTTAGGTGAGTTTTTTTTGTTTGCAGGGCGGCTCCTATGTTTGACTGAGCAATAGTTTAAAACTGATTTCAGACCTTCCTAAGATATGAGTTCTATAACATGGCAAGAACATCTAGATGCCGTGTTAGGGAATCGTTAGAAATATTAAGCACTGTCGTTTTGTTGGACTTTGTCACCTAATTGTGAATTGACCATTGCTGGTAAAGTTCCAAATAGAAGCATCTCTTTGAAAAATGTCACCCTCCAAACCCCAACTTCGTCAAAGCCCACCAGCTCCATTATGATGCAATTCATAAGAATTATTTAATAGCATATCATCTTCCCCTTCTCCCTTTTCTAATCTCATAACTTGCAATCACTTTCTCTCTCGTTCTTCCATCGAGATGCATCCCAATCTCTTCCCAACCATCGCTCTGTCGTTGGTGATAACAGCCTTGTGCTTGATCCACTTCCCATCGTCTTTGTACGCAGATGATGAGCAATACCTAAACTGCAGCCAACCATTTGATTGTGCGGGCATTGAGGGCCTCAGTTATCCTTTCTGGGGATCAAATAGGCCAAGCTATTGTGGCCACCCCTCTTTTGAGTTAAACTGCAGCAGTGACACCCCACTCATCAAAATCACCTCCATGAATTACCGAGTCCTTCAAGTCGATAACGTGTCGCGGACTCTCAAGGTTGCAAGAGAGGATTACTGGAACAGCCTTTGTCCTGCCACGCTCGTTAATACCACCATCAATTTCACCGTCTTTGATTATGATTCATCAGCCACGACCAACCTGACGCTCTACTATGATTGCCCTGTTAAGTATGACTTGAATTAAAAGTCATGGTGGGACCCAATGTTTTGTCTCCTTCTTCAAGTAGGAGAGGTTTTTTGGTTCAACCGGTTTACTCCTTTTGGGTTTAGGAGACTTTTGTTCAAGTTTGTTTTGGAGTCCTTCTCCTATGTGTTATTGGACTCATTGTTTGACTTATAGTAGAAGTCCTAGACCAACATGTAAAAGGAGAGTTAAAGCTTCTATATAAGGAACAAAGCACAAGGTGAATTTGTGTGTGCCAAAAACGTGAAGCACCAAAGGGAGGAGGAAAAAGAGAGAATTTGAGAGAAGGAGGTACAAGGGCAGCAAGGGTGTTTTCTTCTTGGTGGTTTTTGGAGGAGCCAAAAACAAGTGATTAGAAGAAAAAGGGTGCTGCAGAGTGAGAGAAGAAAATAGAGATCAGCCGCCATCCGTTCCAGCAAAAGAAGAGTTTGTACATCTGTCTTTTGTATTCTATTTTGGGAATAATCTCTCTTGTGTGATAGTGAGATTTGGGTGTATTGGGGCTTTGGGATCTGAGTGATTTTCTCTCTACTATTTTTGTACTCCATCTTTTGATAGTGGATTTTCTTCGGGTCGTCTCCGCCAGTGGATGTAGGCTTGTTAAGCCGAACCACTTAAATCTTTGTGTCGTGTGTGATTGCTTATCTTTGTTATTCCGCATTCTTCTTATTTTTCGCATCTCACGGGTCTTGGGAAATAGGATTAATTTCCTAACAACTGGTATCAGAGCTGTTGGTTCGAGTGGGAGCGATGGCAAGTGAAGAAGGAAAGATGGGAATCGAGAAGTTCGACGGCAAAGATTTTGGGTTTTGGAAGGTACAAATTGAAGATATTCTTTATGGGAAGGATCTTCATCAACCTCTTTTGGAAGAACAACCCGACGACATGGATGATAGCGAGTGGGCTCTGCTTGATCGCAAAGCCCTAGCAGTTATCAGGTTATCACTGTCAAAATCAGTTGCACACAACGTTGTAAAGGAGAAGACAGCAGCAGGTCTAATGGCGGCTTTGTCAAGCATGTATGAGAAGCCGTCGGCTAACAACAAGGTGCATCTGATGAAGAAATTGTTCAACCTAAAGATGGCGGAAGGAGCTTCGGTGGCACATCATCTCAATGAGTTCAACACCATCACAAATCAATTGTCCTCGGTGGAAATTAATTTTGATGATGAGGTTCGCGCGTTGATCGTCTTGGCATCTTTGCCAAATAGCTGGGAAGCAGTGAGGATGGCTGTGAGTAACTCTGTAGGAAAGAGTAAACTGAGCTATGAAGACGTCAGAGATTTGATTCTCAGTGAAGAGGTTCGCAGAAGAGATGCGGGTGAAGCCTCTTGTTCTGGTGCTGCTTTAAACCTCGAGACTCGGGGCAGAGGACAAGATAGAAACTCTGGTCAAGGCAGATCAAATTCCAGAAAAGGGAGAAGCAAATTTAGATTCGACCGACAACCTGAGTGTTGGAACTGTGGCAAGACTGGCCACTACAAGAAGAATTGTAGGGAACTGCGGAAGGAGACTGAGAATGATTATGCAAACGTAGTGACAGAAGAAGTATATGATGCCCTACTTCTTTCTGTTGACAGTCCCCTTGATTCTTGGGTCTTAGACTCGGGAGTATCTTTTCATACGACAGCGATCCGTGAAATTCTCGAGAACTATGTTGCTGGAGATTTCGGGAAGGTGTATTTGGCTGACGGAACGGCGCTGGATGTTGTGGGCCTAGGCGATGTTCGCATTAGAGTTCACAGTGACTCGGTATGGAAGCTGCAAAAGGTCAGGCATGTTCCGGAGCTGAAAAAGAATTTGATTTCAGTGGGACAGCTTGATGAGGAAGGGCATTCTATTTATTTCCACGGTGGAAAGTGGAAGGTCAGCAAGGGAGCCATGATTTTGGCTACTGGTCATAAAACAAATACTCTCTATATGACCACGAACAGCAAGGATACAGATGCTGTTGTAGATACGACTGCTGACTCAAAACTATGGCACCTAAGGCTTGGGCACATGAGCGAGAAAGAGATGAAGGTACTTATGTCAAAAGGGAAACTACTGGGGTTGAAGTCAGTTGATTCTGATTTGTGTAAAGGCTGCATCCTAGGGAAGCAGAAGAAGGTGAGTTTCGCGGAAGTTGGCAAAGCACCTAATCTTGGAAAGCTGGAGCTGGTACACACGGATTTGTGGGGTCCCGCACCAGTGGCATCTCTTGGAGGCTCGCGGTATTACATCACATTTATTGATGACTCAAGCAGGAAGGTATGGGTTTATTTCTTGAAAAGTAAATCTGATGTATTTGAGACTTTTAAGAAATGGAAGGCCATGGTTGAGACTGAAACGGGCTTGAAGCTCAAGCGTTTGAGATCAGACAATGGAGGAGAATACGAAGATAGGGGGTTTAAACAGTTTTGTGCAGTGAATGAGATTAGAATGGAGAAAACTATCCCAGGAATGCCGCAGCAGAATGGCGTGGCTGAGTGCATGAATAGAACTCTCAATGAGCGTGCTAGGAGTATGAGGTTGCATGCTGGGTTACCAAAGACTTTCTGGGCTGATGCAGTAAGCACTGCTGCATATTTGATAAATAGGGGGTCTTCCGTTCCCCTGAGCCATAGACTACCGGAAGAAGTCTGGAGTGGAAAAGAGGTAAATCTTTCACATCTGAAAGTTTTTGGTTGTGCTTCGTATGTCCATGTTGAGTCTGATGCTATGAGTAAATTAGATGGTAAATCTAGTAAGTGTTTCTTCATTGGATATGGAGATGAGACATTCGGTTATCGATTTTGGGATGATCAAAATCGGAAGATCATTAGAAGTCGGAATGTGACTTTTAACGAGTGTGCTATGTACAAGGATGGGTCAAGTGCAGAACCTGAAGTTACAGAGCAGGAACCGAAGAAGTCTGAGTTTGTTAACTTAGATGATCTTTCTGAAAGTACAGTGCAGAAAGAGAAACAATTCGTGGAGGTGGAGCTTGATAAACAGTGTTCACTCACGGATGAATGTGATGACAGAAAATCTTCAAGAAACTTACAGCACCGGGAAGAGTCTTTTTCTTTAGCAAGAGGCAAAGAGAAACAGGATCGAAAAGCAACAAAGAGGTATGGCTTTGAGGATATGATTTCTTTTGCTCGAGCAGCTAGTAGTGGAGATCCATCGTCTGTTCAGAATGGTACGCTGAAAGAGGTAGAGTCACTACGGAATGGTAAAGCTTGTGAATCGGCAGAATTACTCAAGAGAAAGAAGGCTAAAGGGTGCAGATGGGTCTACAGGAAGAAAAAGTCATCGGAGAAAGCTGTACGGTCGACGGGGCTGATAGGGAGGCATGGTGTTATGTCTAAACCAAGTCCTATGCTCAAGTTCAAGAGGCACTTGGACTTGAGTGACACTTGTGGAGTGTGATTGCCCTTAGGGGCTGAGGCGGAGACAATCGGACGAGACACGTTTTGGTAGACTTGATGGGATTCAAGTCAAGGTGGAGATTGTTAAGTATGACTTGAATTAAAAGTCATGGTGGGACCCAATGTTTTGTCTCCTTCTTCAAGTAGGAGAGGTTTTTTGGTTCAACCGGTTTACTCCTTTTGGGTTTAGGAGACTTTTGTTCAAGTTTGTTTTGGAGTCCTTCTCCTATGTGTTATTGGACTCATTGTTTGACTTATAGTAGAAGTCCTAGACCAACATGTAAAAGGAGAGTTAAAGCTTCTATATAAGGAACAAAGCACAAGGTGAATTTGTGTGTGCCAAAAACGTGAAGCACCAAAGGGAGGAGGAAAAAGAGAGAATTTGAGAGAAGGAGGTACAAGGGCAGCAAGGGTGTTTTCTTCTTGGTGGTTTTTGGAGGAGCCAAAAACAAGTGATTAGAAGAAAAAGGGTGCTGCAGAGTGAGAGAAGAAAATAGAGATCAGCCGCCATCCGTTCCAGCAAAAGAAGAGTTTGTACATCTGTCTTTTGTATTCTATTTTGGGAATAATCTCTCTTGTGTGATAGTGAGATTTGGGTGTATTGGGGCTTTGGGATCTGAGTGATTTTCTCTCTACTATTTTTGTACTCCATCTTTTGATAGTGGATTTTCTTCGGGTCGTCTCCGCCAGTGGATGTAGGCTTGTTAAGCCGAACCACTTAAATCTTTGTGTCGTGTGTGATTGCTTATCTTTGTTATTCCGCATTCTTCTTATTTTTCGCATCTCACGGGTCTTGGGAAATAGGATTAATTTCCTAACATGCCCTTCTTCTCTTACAACTCAGCAGGTCGATATTACTCAGTTTGATTGCCCCAAAAACGGTACCAATGCTACCAATTACTATGTCAACAGTACCGTTAGCTCATTGGGGGCGTGCACCTACAACGTTAAAGTTCCAGTTCTGCAATCAGCAGCTCAACCTGCGAGCGGCAATTTATCTACACTGCAAGAAACTATCGATGGCGGCTTCATGTTGCGGTGGGATGCAGATAACAGTTTGTGTGATGGATGTAAAGCGACCGGTGGACAGTGTGGATACAACACAAGCACGAGCGAATTCGCTTGCCATTGTGCAAATGGAACTTTCCCATCCACTTGTGCGTTAACAGCAACAGGTAAGTCTTTTGCTGTTTTTCTTGCTTCATTTCTTGCATGTTTGTTTAGATGCTCGGTTGCTAGCATGCAGATCGGTATCTCCTTTTGCTTAAGCGTGGCCACTTTAACGGAGAAAAAAGGCTCCTCGATCCGTAGCTAACATAGTTTTCTTTGACTCTGGTTTAGGATAAATCATTTAGGAAAAACTCCGAACTTGCTTTCGGGCATATATGCGTCATCCATCCTATACATGATCTGAACATGATAAATATTATATTTGAAACATGCAGATATTGGGGTAATTTTTCGTTGATTAGTAATTGTTTTGAGGGAGGATCAATAGGAGGCATAACTTTACAAGTCCATGAGGCTTGGCATCTGAAAAATTTAGGCTTGGCACTCTGTAAAAATTTAGGCTTGGCATCAGAAAAATTTATGCAAATATTCTTTAAATAGAGAGAGAGAGACAGAATCACATTTTTCAAAGAACATTATTCGCATATTTTTTTATGCATACCACATTTGTATGTCTATCATCTATATCATTAACATGTAATATTGTTAATCTAAAATCAACCGTATAAATAAAAAGTACATAAAAGATGTGCACATAAAAAACCATTTTTGTCTATTAATATTCATTGGTCAAATTAGGTCTACCGGCTTGTCCAAATCAAAGGCTATATTGGATCGAGAGGCTTTCATTTCATGCACCTTAATTATGATAGGATATTTTATAAAATATTTTTAAAGAAATATTAAATATTATTTTCAGATCAAATAATTGAGATTTCTTTTGTTCAATATTCTTTATTATTTTATAGAATTGAGAAACGTTGATTTAGAAAGAAAAAAAATAATAATAAAAGAAAGAAAGAAAGAGGAAATAAAAATCCACACGACGAGGATAGTCAGAGTTCTAGACGGCCTCCAATTTCAAAAGCTGGTGCACATACGCATAGTGTAGTCAACCAAAGGCAGCCTTGTTCGAAGCAGTCTGCGCACTCCTTACCCACTCGGGCCACTCCAGCGACCAGCTACCCTATTACCTCATCCATGCCATCTCTCTCCTCTAACCCCTCACTTCAACTCCTCACCGATGCCCCCAATCGCCTTCCCTCCGGCTATCTTCGTCTCCGTCCTACTCTTCTTCTCCGTCGCCGTCACAACGACGTCGTTCCCTTCCGATGACACCTCCACCCTCCCTTTCAAATACGCCCAGACCTTCGACTGTGGGCCTTTCAAGAACCTCTCCTACCCATTCACCGATACGACCCACCCGGGCAACTGTAGTACGCCCGAGTTCCGACTCTCCTGCGACAATGACTCGCCCAAGTTGACCATCGCGTCGCTGAGTTACCGAGTCCTCCTGCTCGACCAGGCCGCCAGAACCATGACCCTCGCCTGCTCGGACCTCTGGAACACCACGTGCCCAAGGCAATACACCAATTCCACTCTGGAGCCCTCTGGGTTCACGTACGCTACTGACAATGAGGACCTCAGCATCTTCTACGGATGCTCCTCTAGTAGTCTGCCCTTGAAGCCTCCTAGGTGGTGTTTGGCAAAAGCCCCACGCAGCCTAGACACTGTTCAGTCAAAATTGTGGCTCCTTTCCCTGACGTGCATTTACCGTATTACCCTTCAATTGTTTCTCCAAAAAAATCCCAACACACGACTCGTAAAAGCGAGCGCTCTTATGTCTGAGCAAATGCATTTTCCAAAGTAAAAAACCAACCTTTGAACACACAACCCAGCGATCATACCGGAAGTTCCCTCGGAGGGAAAAGTCAGACTAAATAAAATAAAATAAAAACCTCTCCCAACCGTCAGAGAGATCTCTGTACACTCGGAATTGCGACGGCGACAGAAAAAGCGGCAATGTCGAGCCCAAGAGGAGCACCGACAGCAGCCGGAGCAGCAGGCCTAGACTCGTGGGACTGCACGCTCCCGGGGCCGCCGAGCCGCAACAACTTTGGATCGGCGGACCTGAGCCCCTCGGGCCTCCTGGCCTTCGCGACCGGCAGCTCCATATCCGTGGTCGCTCTCTCTAGCTCATTTCCACTATCCCCATCCCCTCTCCCAGCCCCTCCAACTCCAATTCCCTCTCGCCATTCGTCACCTCTATTCGCTGGACTCCTCTCCCCCTCCGCCGCAACCTCCTCTCCATGGATCCCTCATCGTCCCATCTCCTCGTCGCCACTGCCGACCGCCAGGGACGCATTTGCATCCTCGATTTCCGCGCCCGATCCCCGCTTCTTTGGTTCGAGACCGACTCCACATCGAAACCCGACATCCAGGACCTCTGCTGGGTCCAGGCCTGGCCTGACTCCTATCTCCTCGCAGCCATCAACGGTCCCTCCACTCTCTCCCTCTATAGCGTCTCCTCCACCTGCTGCCTCTTCCAATACAACGCCGCGCCCGAGTTCCTCTCCTGCCTCCGCTGCGGAGACGGTCTTCTGCAAATCGTAGGGGATAAATTGATAGAGTTCTCAGGGTATCAGTGGCGGTTCGGTTGAAAATCCGGTCGCCACTGGAGAAGAATCCGGTGCTGAGCTGGAGGATATTGGAGGTGTTAATAGACAAGGATAAGAAGGAGGTTTTGGGGGCTAATGGGGACTCGAGAACGACATCGTTGCAGTGCTGGGTGTACAGGACTTCGGGGTTTGAGTTTCGGTCTCCGACTATAGAGTCAAAGGTAGTAGTCGGCGTGTTGGCGATGAATACGAGAAGGAAACAGAGGAAGGGACTGAGTGGGAATTTGTGGGGTTTTAAAAAGTTCATTTGGGATTTGAGCAATGGCGCTAAAGAAGAAGAAGAATTGGATAGAGCGTCGGGGGGAGTGCTTTGGGGATTTTCAGGAAAAAAATACAGTAAGTGAAGGATGGAGTGCAAGGGCAATATGGTCAAAATTGTGTGACATTTTGAGGCTGAAATTTCAAAGTTGATGGTCAACCGGTCAAATGGTGAACAGTATCTAGGACATCCCTGCCGCCAGAACCATGACCCTCGCCTGCTTGGACCTCTGGAACACCACTTGCCCAAGGCAATACACCAATTCCACTCTGGAGCCCTCTGGGTTCACGTACGCTACTGACACTGAGGACCTCACCATCTTCTATGGTTGCTCCTCTAGTGGTCTCCGTCTTCCCGCGAAGCCTCCTAATCTGTTTTATTGTAGCTTCCTTGGGAATGCGAACCGGACCGACGCTTATTATCTGACCGGTCCAGTTCCTACCGATCCGATTCTGAGACTTACTGAATGCAACGTTGGTGTCAGCCTGAAAATCATCAAAATGTCGGCGTTGGAGCTCACACCTAATCGGACGACGCTTGAGGAGATTTTGATGGAGAGTTAAGGGTTTCAAGGTGAATTATAACGATGTGTACGGTGATACGTGTGCCAAGTGTCTGGTTTGTGGTGCGCAATGTGGGTTTGATTCGAAGTCGGGCAAACCCATTTGCCTTTGTGGCAATCTGACGTGTTCGGCGCCAGGTATTCGACCTTTTTTTCTCGACAAAAATTGCGGTTTTGTTTGAGACTGATGGTGGAGAACTGGAAATGAAATTCTGAAAATCGGTAATTTTGGCAGGCTAATTAGTAATTAGGACGTTGCTTTTGTGATGGAAACGGTAGAAATGGTAAAAAGTATTTTGTAACAAAAATGTCTTTGTCACGTTAGGTTTGTCCGATAGCCTTTAAAAGTCTTTACACTCGATTTGTCACCTGCTTTCTTCCCCCATTGACACCTGTTTGTTCCCAGGCTTCAATGGCTTCAAATCGAGGGAAAATAATCAAAATATCGGTTTCAAAAAGCAGTAAATTGGATTAAATGTTGGTCTTAAATTAGACCTTGACTATTTGTGTATGGTGATGCTAGCTGATTAAAGATGTTCCTCTATAAAATATCTTTTCGTGCTCATTGGACTGACACTTCTGTATCTTTCGACTATTGCAGGCAGTAAAGGTTCTAGTAAGGCAGGCCTTGTCATAGGTAATGTTTTATGGCGTTACAAACTTACAACCATTGTGAATCTGTCACGTCTACAATATCTTGTTTGTTCATTTTTCTTTCTTTCTTTCTCTCTCTTATCTTCATTTTTTTTTTTTTTTTGGGAAAATATACTTTACTCTTAAACTATTCACTTATTTGTATTTTAACCTCAATATTTAAAAAGTGACACTTTACCCCTAAAATATTTGAATTGACACTTTTAACCTTAATATTTAAAAAGTAACACTTTACCTGTTCGAAGAATTTTTGAGTTGACCCTTTACCTCCCAAAACTTAGCTACTTCGAGGGGGTAAAATGTCGACGCAAAATACTTCAGAGGGTCAAATATCAATGTCAAATAATTTTGGGGGGGAGGGAGAGTAAAATGTCACTTTTAAACATTGAGGTTAAAAATGCAAATGGGTGAATAATTTAGGGAAATAAAGTGTATTTTTCCTGCTTAGAAAAAAAAAAGAAGTGTATTTTTCCTTTCTTTTTTTTTTTTTTTTTTTTTGCCCGAATGAAGTACGTGACCTAAAACATTCTTCGTGTGCAGGTGTTTCCATGGGGATTGCAGTGATAGTAGTGATCTCTTTCGTGATTATCTATAGCTTTAAGCGAGGACACTTTTCAAGTAATTCAATGGTTTGGTGGAACAGAGATGCAAAGAATGATCACTTCAAGACTGAGCAAATCATAAAGAGTTATGGATTGATGGCCCCAAAGCGATATACTTATTCAAATTTGAAGAAAATAACCAACTCTTTCAAAGAAAAAGTAGGACAAGGAGGATTTGGTGCTGTATATAAAGGGAAGCTACCTGATGGGCGTATGGTTGCAGTGAAAATTCTAAGCACGTCCAAAGGTAATGGAGAAGAATTCATTAATGAAGTGGCTAGCATTAGTAGAACATCGCATGTTAATATAGTCTCTCTTCTAGGTTTCTGCTACGAGAGGCCTAAAAGAGCTCTAATCTATGAATTCATGCATAATGGATCTCTTGATAGGTTCATAGGTGATAAAGGATCTCTAATTAATAATTGTCACTTGGATAGCAAGACAATGTTTCAGATTGCGATTGGCATTGCTCGAGGGCTAGAATACTTGCACCGTGGTTGCAACACAAGGATCCTACATTTTGACATAAAACCACACAATATACTTTTGGATGAATATTTGCACCCAAAAATCTCTGATTTTGGCCTTGCTAAACTATGCAAAACAAAAGAGAGCATTGTGTCAATGACAGGCATGAGAGGGACTGCAGGATATATTGCACCAGAAGTATTTAATCGGTACTTTGGTGGGGTTTCTCACAAGTCTGACGTCTACAGCTACGGAATGTTGGTTCTTGAAATGGTTGGAGCAAGAAAGAAATTTGATAATAGGCTCTCTCAAACCAGCGAAACTTATTTTCCACAAGGGATTTATAACAAACTTGAACAAGGTGAAACTTTTGTAACTTTGGAGAATATAACATATGAGGAAGAAGACACAATAAAAAAGATGATAATTGTGAGTTTATGGTGCACTCAAACCAGTCCTTCAGATCGGCCATCAATGGGTAAAGCAATAGAGATGTTAGAAGGTAGCCTTCAATCCTTACAAGTTCCACCAAAGCCTGTCATGCATTCACCTGTGAGATCGCCTCAAGATTCTTCCACAACTTCACAATCACAGAATCCAACATTTTAAATGGTGACAATTGTATCATAAGATTCAAAAAGTTTAAATAAAGGGGAAGTGTTGTATTGTCTTCTCGAAGAGTGGTGGAAAAGCCATATGTTTACAATGGATGAGTCAAGTTGAGGAAGGGCTAGAAGAGCTTCGTTTAGAATGCTTATTTGTGTTTATCTTGTGGTTAAATGACTTATGTTGTCCAAGTGAGAGATTGTTGTATTTATTCCTTTTGAGTGAACTAGCATAGTCATTTGTTTTGTTTTAGGCCTATAATGGGATGGGCCAATTTTGTGGACACATGAGAAAGCCATTTATTCTCACCCTATATATAAGTGAAGTTTGCCAATTAGGCTTCACTAGGTCATTATGTAAAAATTAGGGTTGAGAGTAATAGTCTCTCTCCACACACAAAACATAATCTTCTTTTATATGTTTAGGCATCTACAAGAGATTGATGGAGGTAGATATTGAAAGCTTGTCATGAGAATATTGAAGGTATGACTTTGTTAGATTTATTTATACATGCTATGGAGAAAGAATAGATTTATTATTGATTTATTCTAATAATTGGTATCAGAGCCTCTGTTTCTTTTCTTCATGGCTGTGATAAATCTCGTTTTAGATTGATTTTTTTTTTTATCTGAAAAATATTATGAACAAACGAGATTTGATTTCAAGTGGAGGTGGTAGTGGATCTGAATTTCTTACCGCCACCACTTCTATGAGTAATCTAAGCATACCGTTCGAAAAATCCTGATTTTTGTGCCAAATACTCGTAAGTCGCTTAATCTACTGCCCTTTTTTTTTTGGTAGGTTTTGTTTTCGATTATGAATCACATATTGTTTGTGTTTTGGGTGGTATGAGATTATTGGTGATAATGGATTTGCTGAATCTGGGTCCAAATTGATAATGGGTTGTCGTAAACTTCTAAAAAAAAAATTAGAAGAAACAAGCTTTTTCTATTACCCAGACAATTTTTTAGGGTCCTATATAATTCTCAAACCATAATTATGTTATGGAATAGGTCTAAGCAGAATGGGTGCATCAATCAATTCATAAAGACTAACCGAATTTAGTGTCATGTAATAAATTGCTCCCTGCTTCTGTATTCTTCTCAACACTAAATTGGCATTTGCCATACATTTATGGGTTATTTGACAATTTTAACTATGGCTTTTCTTGAATTGTGGATTTGGGTTTTGTACCAACTTGTTTAAAGTAGCCATCTTTGTGTTGATTGCTAAAGTGAAAGTCGAAGCATAAGGACTTAATTTTTATTAAAAATAAAAAAAAATAAAAAAAAAAGAAAAAAAAAGTTAAAGATGGACATCTGATAGAGCTATGTGTGAACTTCAACAGTGTGTGCATATGTTATGGAGTGATGCGACTTTTGCTTTGACATTAATTTATATATTTATCAAGCAAAGTAGTTAAAGATTAAATCTGTGTGAACTTTTCCTAGATTCATGTCTTCTTATATCCAATTATGAGTTGTTTATATTTTTTTATAAACTTGGTTTTATTGGATATGAGTTTTGACGAAAAAGAGATTGGTCTCAATTGCGGTATTTATTTTGAGATTGATAAGTTTTTGTGCAATATTTATTTCAACAATGTGTTTTATTTTTGTAAATATAAACATTGTTTTATTTTTTATTTATACATATGGTTTTAAGTATACATATTATTTTTATCCCTAAAAATGAGGGCTTTGACAACTCCATTGATATTTATTTCAATCATATGTGATGTTTATTTTGATTGAATTTTTTTTTTGTCTAGCATAATTTATTAATGTGTTAAATAGTATATTTATGTTCAACATAAAGATGTAAGCTTTATGGTGCACGGATTGACAATTTCATGCATGCGTGTTAAATGTGGAACATAAAATTCAAAATTTTCTATTTCCTTTGTCATGAGCAACATGCGTTTTTTACCCAAGAGATTTTAAGCATTATTTCTTGGAGATATGCCATCTTATGGGAGTAGTAAGTTATATATTTTCTCATAAAACTTTGGTTCCAACCCTTCAGTTGATAAAATGCTATTGGTATAACTCTTGTATGCGTGACACTATGATTTGTAAAATGACTCACATATAAGAGAGAGTTGAGTCAATGTAAAAGAAACTCACACGTAAAGGGAAGATTTGTTGTAAATGCACGTGTGAGGGTTATGTCCCATATTGAAAAATGAAAAGAAAGGGGTAAGTATTATATTGAAGAAAGCAAATGTTAATATCAGCTTATCTTGTATACACGTATTATTTTGTATACATTGTTCATTAGATTTGTGATTCTGGAATATTTGGTTATGAACAAATACTGATTTTAAGGCATGTGCTATAATAAATAAATAAAGGGTGCATGTATTATTGTTTGTGAAATTTATATACATTTCTATTGAGATTAAGGAATTTTGTACAATATGAATAATTGTGTTGTGTATAAAATCAATGATTTTGACCGGTTATGTTCCTACCTATCGTGGGACAAACTGTGATAAATTGTTGAATTTTATCGTAAATTTAATAAATGGTTTTTATGAATGAATAATTATGTTACAAATAAAATTGATGATTTTGACCAGTTATGCTCTCATCAATCATGAGACTAACTGCAATAAATTATTATATTTTATCGTTAATTCAATAAAGGGTTTTACGAACTTTGAGAGCATCGGCATGTTTAATACATGATGCATCATTGCCCTTATTGTAATTCAATGATGCCATGCATGTGATGTAATTTGGTGTTTGTTACGGTTTTGTGTTATTTTGATTGAATATTATTTTGTGTCCATTGGATAAATCTCTAGCTTGTTTGAAAGATATTTTGGTGTAAATCTAGAGATTATTTGCGAATATAAAATTCTTATTTAAATGAACAAAATCAATTTTTGTCCAGAATATTTTATAATGACTATCAAGTAATTATTTAATATGTTGTGTCTTTATCATTGTAAATGTGCACTTGGTAATCATTTTAATGAATTATTTCAAAATATTTCTAGACTAAGTGGGACAAATAAATTGATTTCATTTTCACTTTTACCCTAGAAAAGTTTTTAAATGAGATATACAATTTATGACTAATGTTCATTTTGATTATGATTGAAAGTAATATTTATGATTTTCTATTATCTTCCAATTGAAGTTGAATTATGTGCATTTATTATGATATCCATTTTGAGATAAATGAACCTTTAGTTTAATGTGGATATTATTGTTGTAGACCAAACCAATGATTTTGAGTGTTTATGTACCCGCCTATCATGAGACTAATCATGATAAATTATTGGGGTTTTTGTTGTTGTTCAATATGGATGATGTTGTTCATCGAAATAAATGATTTTGAGTGGTTACGTGCTCACCTATCGTGAAACTAATCAGGATAAATTATTGGGTTTTATTGGATATTATTCAAAATAAATAAATATATGTTGAATTATTATTTTGTGAACTATTATACCAAGGTCCATACGGATAATTATTTTGCCCTATTGGTAAGTTATTATTTGATAGGATGCTTGGGACAATGAAGAAAATGGTTAAATACTTTGCACTTGGTTATCCAGTCCTATCCTTTCGATAGTTGGTTATTTTAAGTCTTTGTATTTAATTATTTTGCTTTATCATGCGTAGTAATCCATTTTGTATTGTGAACTCTAGCATAGAATTCAGACAAAAATAGTGCGTAAGAGTCCATTGTGTACTATGGACTTTGGCGTGGAGTTGAGATAAAAATAATTCATAAGAGTCAATTATATGTTGCAGACTCTAGCATGAATGTGAGATAAAAAATAGTACGTAAGAGTTCATTATATGTTAGAGACTCTAGCATGAGTTTGAGATGAAAATAATGTGTAAGAGTGCAATGTGTGTTGCGAGCTCTAGCATGTATATAAGATAAAAATCTTACTATTTGGTGAATAAGGATATTTATGAGTGCATATTTCTGTTTTCACATGCATCATCAATTTATTATGACATCATCAATTCTTGGTGATCCTGACATGTATCTCCTGGAAAAACACATATTGTGAAAATGTAATAACTTCTAATCGTTGAGACACATCAGAAAGAGTTTTTTGATGTGTCAGTACCATTGACACGTCAGAAATCAATGGTAAAAAAAAAAAAACTGATTTTTGTAGTGAGCAATCATATTTTCGTTAACTGTGTGTACTTGATGTGCACTTAAGTATGTACATAAAATCATATGATTATATTGTGGGTGTACTTGATAAATACTTGAGTCACTTGAAAGTTGCAAAGAAGTACTAAGGTACTTGCGGGGGTGCTAGGAACTTTGTGCCAATGTAACGGTAATCCACATTCATTATGTAGTTGAATATTGTGATGTCAATTATTTTAGTTGTCCAAGTAGTGTATTTGTGATGGTGGGAGGACCTATTTTGTGGAAAAGTGTCATACAAATACTTATAGCTTCCTCAATTATGGAGACATAATGTGTAGTTTATTGTGAGACTACGTGTCAGAATACATGACTGCAGAATTTTATCTCAGGGCTAGGTATTCTAGAAGTCATTGTGATGCCATTAGAGATATTTTGTGTTAATTTTACAGCAATTTTCTTTCTCTTGGAACGCTAGGAGCTCCTTACGGTACAAGCATATTGACATAAAAGTATATGTTTGTTAGAGAGAAACTTAGCTGAATCTCACATTTGTGTAATGCATACTCTCACAGAACATATGTTGGTGGACCCACTGACCAAGGGTTTTGGCTCCTATAGTGCTTTAGGAGCATGCGACTCATATGGGGTTGTTAGAGTCTTTTGTTCTATTAAATTAGTTGGAGTTATGTGCCTTGTGTATATCGTGAGTATTTTTTGTGTTGCCATATATATTGTTTTGTGTGCATTTGTGTTAGCTATGGCGTTGATGTTGAGATAAGAGACATTGTGTGTGAGTCTCAGTGAGACATTGTGTATTAGTCTCAGTGGACTTCATTTAAAAAATATAGTGATCACTATTTGTGTTACTTGTGTCTTACACTTGCATTCTATTTTTCTTGGTCACATGATTATAAGTACTTGTTATATGTCATGCATCTTATCGGTGTATTCTAACTTGTTACTTGCAAACAATTTTGATCAGGTTGTGCGTTTAGAATGCTTATTTGTGTGGTCCCCAAGGGATAGCTCAATTGGTTGGAAACCACGCCTTATGAAGCGAATGTCACTAGTTCGAATCCTCCCTTCCCCCCTCCTCTTGTGTGGATATGTCAAAAAAAAAAAGAATGCTTATTTGTGTGATTAAATGACTTATGCTGTCCAAGTAGGAGACTGTTGTATTTATTCATTTTGGGTGGACTAGCATAGTCATTTGTTTTGTTTTGGGCCCATTTTGTGGACACATGAGGAAACCATTTACTCTCACCTTATATATAAGTGAAGTTTGTCCATTAGGCTTCACTAGGTCATTATGTGAAAATTAGGGTTGAGAGTAATAGTCTCTTTCCCCACACAAAACATAGTCTTCTTCTATATGTTTGGGCATCTACAAGAGACTGATGGAAGTATATATTGAAGGCTTGTCATGAAAATATTGAAGGTATGACTTTGTTAGATTTATTTATACATGCTATGGAGAAAGAATATATTTATTATTGATTTATTCTAACATTGTGAACTTGATAATTTGCAAAAAGATAAACATTAATAGATGTGCAAGAGGATGCATCTGTTGTAATTATTTCAACACCTAAGCTAATTCCTAAACATACCCTAGATGAAAGGTCTAATTAAATAAGTAGGATTTTGTTTAAGTGTTGTCTGTAGTTTTTTCAACGGTCTAGATTTGATTTTGTTATATCGCTCTTTTTTT